>NW_022991970.1:220831-490390 GCF_902827175.1 Gymnodraco acuticeps | reverse complement strand
AGTAAAATGTCAATTTTCTCTTCCCGTTGTATAAGAGGACATTGTTAAAGGGGACCTATCATGCAAAATGCACTTTTGTACGTCTTTTATACATGAATATGTGTCCCTGGTGTGTCAGGGAACTCACCAAGTGTCAGAAAACACAACCCTCTCTCTTTTCCTCCATACCCAAATCTCTAAAAACGGGGCTGCAACGGAGCTGATACAGATTAGAATTTTTCTGACGTCAGAAAAGGGGTGCTCCGCCTATATGGGCAACTCTCCACCTCTCAGGGGAATGGGGGGTTGGGCCACGGCCATTGCCGCTCGAAAGCGCTGGAGACGCTGTAGTACATATTCCAGGCCTGTAAGTGGCGCTGTAGTCTGCCACAAAAGCAGCGAAGAAGACTTCTCACAGAATCAGCCCCTGCAAAAACAGGGCTGGGAAAGAGCAAATAGAGCGAAATGAGGCATGGCTAAAATGCATGATCTGTTTGGTATTTTGAAAAAAAAACTTCACAGACATGTTTTATATAGGTATGGCCCTACAATATATTATTCAAATATAGCATGATAGGTCTACTTTAAAGCTCATGTTCAGGTTCATACCAGTATCTAGTGTCTCTACTGGGACATGTCTCCATGCTTCAATGTTCAAAAAGCTACTGCCTGTGCTGCAGCACCTATTTTCACCCTCTGTCTGAAACCAGAGCCCAGTCTGCTCTGATTGGTTAGCTGGCTGGCTCTGTTGTGATTGGTTAACCGCTTAGAGATGTTGCGCCCCTTAGCCTATCACATACAATGTGTTTAAGTGCTTGCCAATAGAAATGCGAGTGTCACACAGTGATGTCACTATGATACAGAAGTAACAAAGGTGTCCAATGGAGGCGTTTTGTGTGTGAGAGAAACTCCCTCTGGAGGGAACACTGGGATTTTAGCCTTTGAAGACCATTTACATGTACAAAAACATATTAGGGCCCCTTTAAAGAAGGGTAAATATCTCACTGAGGATAATAGAAAAACAAAACAAAGCATTAACTGAAATTCTATCATCCGTCATCACAATTGAAGCTTTTATCATCAGTGCCGGAAATTAACCTCTGTGTCCACAAGCAACAACAGCATGCAATCCCTTAAATCACATTTATGTAACTGCTTTAATTCAATAGTGCAGTGAGCAGACACACAGACCCACTAGCAGCCAGAGATACATTAGAGCAGATGTCAGTCAGGAGGCAGTGTAGATTTCTTCTGGCGTCACTCTATCATATTGCAGATTAGAGAGGGGGTCTGGGGAGGGGATGAAGCCAGGGCTTGACCCTCATCTCTACGGCAGACTGTAAATGTGTGGTGTCTGCGCGTGTGCATAATTGTATAATGCCAGGATCTCTCTACCATGGTTATGCGTCTTTGTTGTTTTTCATTGTGTATTTTCGAAATGAGTAAGGAAATATGATCACAATATAGCGACCACCACTTTCTTACACTGTCTACCTGTTGTTTGTTTTCAAGAAATGTTATATTATTAGGAGCTAAAAGGAGGCATTTGATAGAGGATGCTTGGAAAATAATCAGCATTGTTACTAATTTCGACAACTATGTCTGTTGTAAAGAAATACAAGGATGTGGAGGCAGTGGTGAAGATAGAGGAGGTGGACGGAGAGGAGCTGGTGAAGAAGTTTGCTGAGGAGATGGAGGAGATGCTTGGGAGGAAGATGAAATCTGTGAAGGTAACAACGATACATTCTGTAAATGCAAACACACTCAAATACTGCAGACTTGACCTTTTCTCTTTTTTAAACAATGATAAATAATGTTGTAGGTTTAGTCTGTATAAACTTGTTTCTTACATGGTCACAGTGCATCCTTAACATGCTGTGTTTCATTACAGAGGTTAGCAGAAGCAGCAGAGGATGCTGACCTTTACCACGAGTACAACGAAACTCTAGAGGTATGTGACAGTATGCTTTAGTAATAAATGCCCCCATGGACACTTTGCGTTTACATTTATGCACATCCTCGCACATTCCTCTGTATATTTTGTAAAGTTCTGTTTAATGCCACCTCTTTTAAAATTGCACAGCTCTTCCACATTAGTTCTGATGTACTGCACACATTTTTATTTGACCTACTTTTTTGTGTATTGGCAGTCATTTCTTCTGTTTTAATTTTATATATTTTAATAATTTATTTGTATGTATTTTAATAATTTATTTGTATATAGTTCTATATGTTCTTCTTTTTATTACCTTCATTCCTGTTATTTTGTTTGTTTCTGCACCATTAAAAAACCAAAGGAAATTCCTTGTACGTGTAAACCTACTTATAAATAAACCTGATTGAGATAAAAGAACATAAACCTCTGTGCAGTCTAAAACAGACAACAAGAACAACTGATTCTACACAAAATATACATTTGTTTTGGTTCTAATTATAATATTATTTGCCTTTGTTGCATATGTGTCTGTTGTACTGAAGCGTAAAAAAAACGACTTGGTTAAATTAAGAACAAATTGTACTGTACTACACAATGGATGAGGCTCTAAAATGACGTACTTAAAGTCAACATTCTTGCTTAAAAAAGGACATGAACAGCAGACTCCTGGTTTAAAGTCTGTGTTTGTTTGACCCAACCCAACTTATTCCTACACAGTCTTTGTCCCTCTTTTTACTTCATCGCCTGCCTTCCTCCGTTGCTCCCGTCATAATTACTTCCGCTTCGAGAGGTCACCGTATCCGTCCTGCGGTGATCCAGCTTACCATTAATTGATATGGGCCTACTGAGCCAATTAAGATGTGGAGTGTGGACACACCATCACTTATCCAGATAACAGGTGATATAATCTGATGGATGTTCTTATCCTTTGCTGTAGTTCGAATACTTTAACTCCATGATGATCAACAAGGTGGATGAGGATGGGAATCCACTGTCGCTGGGAGGAGAGTTCGCTCTGGAGAAAAACGAACACTTCAATAAGCTGCCAGTCAACACGCAACTGAGTAACATTCAAGTCCCTACGAATGTTTACAACAGAGGTACAGAAGTGGGAATATGCAGCATTATAGACAGCATGCTCTTGCACAAACTGCCATCTAAATGCCTGCAATACATTCATATTATTCTTTCTTTCTCTTTCTGTAGATACAGATATTGTGAACGGAGCCTACATGTCTGAGGCTCTGAATGACGTGTTCATTGATAACTTCAAGAAAGATCCAACTCTCACTTGGCAGTACTTTGGCAGCGCTACAGGCTTCTTTAGGCTCTACCCAGGTGCATAAATCCTACATCAGACCCAGATTCCTTTATTTGTTCCGCAATGAGGAGATTTACATTATAACAACAGCAGAAGTATAGAGCAGACAAAGTGAAAAGAATAATCGTACATATAAAAAAAAAGTATGCACACGTTAATAAGTAAAAAAAAAAAAAAAGCAGATAAGTACACCATGTTAAAAAGAGTAGCAGTATATAAAAACAAAAAAAGAAAACAAAGTGACCATATCAAATTAAAGAGGTAGCTGGTACTGTTTGCAGATTGTACTGTTTGCATGTTGTTCAATTATGATAACAGCTTGGACCTCCTCCTACATTCTGGACACCTTGCATGCTTCCCAAAGTGTTTTCACTTGCACAGTTATCCAGTGTCGGCACAGTGTTGAGACAACAAGAACAGAGGTGTAGATAAACATTCAGCTACACAAGCTAAACAGCATACTTAGACAGCAACTGATGATGCAGGAAGCTGCCTGTGACTCAGTTCAGCAAATATGGCTGCAGCTGAGTTCTCTCCTGTGTGTGTGTGTGTGTGTGGTGTGGTGTGTGTGTGTGTGTGTGTGTGTGTGTGTGTGTGTGTGTGTGTGTGTGTGTGTGTGTGTGTGTGTGTGTGTGTGTGTGTGTGTGTGTGTGTGTGTGCGTGCGTGCGTGCGTGCGTGCGTGCGTGCGTGCGTGCGTGCGTGCGTGCGTGCGTGTGTGTGTGTGTGTGTGTGTGTGTGTGTGTGTGTGTAATTGGCAAAGGATTTGTTACACAGCTTTTTTTACTCATCCGCTGCCTCATCAATCTCTCCTTCATTTGATCTGTCACTATCCATCCGTGCATCCATTTGTTCATCTGTCTGCCCAACCAGGCAGCCAAGCAGAAGTTCTGAGTGTTCCTTTGCTAAATCTGTCTCTGTCTCCAGGGATCCAGTGGATTCCAGATGCAAATGGTGTTGTCACCTTTGATTGCAGGAACAGAAACTGGTAAAGCTATATTACAACGCACATCAGTTCCTTATTGATGCTTTTTTAAGTGTTTTATCTTTCTGTATAGAATGCAAGTGCAAAATAGTGCTTCTTTGATGAATAACAGAAGAACCATAACAGCTCAGAAAGCCCGGTTATCGGCACCGACACTCCAAGCCAGCAGCCATTGGGTGCCATTAACATCTATGGCTGACCATCAGCTGTAGATTCTTCAGTGTGTCTGGCTAGTTGGAACCAGTCTGCCCGATTCAACCACTGTTCTGCAAATTGAGCCTGTTAAATCAGCTGCACGTGTAAACAAGTATTTCTGAGTGGTATTCTAGCCTCCTGAATCAGTGTATTTAACAGTTTATTCTTTTTTCACCTGCTTATTAGTAACTGTAAATAATGTAACAATTAATGCAGTGAATGGATACAACAGGTTCCTAATGGGTTACTTTCTTGAAGCAGATATTTTCACTTGTAAAGTCGAACACACAGGTGTTACTTATGAATCTAACAATAGCTCTGTGACTGTGTCAATGAGCACATGCAGATTACCCATTGTACATTTTATTATTCACACTTTTGGCTTTTCTGTAGCATTTAAAAATGTCTTCCCTATAAAAGGTCTATCTATTGAATAACAAATTAGAAAATATTACTGCGTGCTCAGTGACAGTAAATCAAGTTCTAAGAACAATCCAGTTTTATGTTTCACAGAACATAAAAGGATAAGGCTCAAAATAAGTACTTCTCTCTGCTGTTAAATAACAGAGTCTCTGTTCATGACTGAATGTTATTTGGTTCACTTAATAATGAAGATAAAGTGTTTACTGCTTCCTACCTCACCTCTCTGTCTCCTTGTAGGTACATCCAGGCAGCCACATCACCTAAAGATGTAGTAATCGTGGTGGATGTGAGTGGCAGTATGAAGGGACTAAGACTGACCATAGCCAAACACACCATCAATACTATACTGGACACACTGGGAGAAAACGACTTTGTTAACATCATTGCAGTGAGTCTCACACACACAATCACAAAAAACCCAGACACACTTGAGCGGCCTGACGTTGAGATTAACACACATAAATACATAATAAATTCAAATACAGGTGCAGTACAGAGACTGGGAAAATCCACAGAAGTAGACACAACAGGCACAAATACACACTCGATGTATTTACTTCCAGTGACATCAGAGCTTCAAAATCCATTCGGATTTGAGGTTTTTCAGGATTTTGGCTGCATGTAGCACTACAACTATATCAGCGTAATAAGCATGGTTTATCCTGGTATTACTTTGTGTGTAATCATACGCCTCTTGCAAATCCGCTGCCCTTAAGCTCTTTTTACACAGAATTTAAAGCTGACCATGCAGCAAATGTTTGCTAGTGTTCTCCTTTAAAATGAGACATCCTCAGTCAGAAAAAGGGTTTGAATCCCATTGTTATGTGAGGAATTACATAATGTAAACTGATTTTGGATTTGACTTGATTTATGTCATTGGAAATATTAAAGGGAATTACAAATGTTCTTCTTTTAACACTAAAATCTATCTAACAATACAACAAACAATGGAACTCCAGGAAGTGAAAATAACATTTTATTCCATACCTTAATAATCATACTCTAATAATTTAAAGCTGTCATATATGCATATTATTAACAGTTAAAGTAATTTCTGTGTTACAGAATCCCACGTTGGCTGGATTATATAACTGTACCAAAGTTAAAGGATTTTGTGATATTGAGGAATTTATTGATTTGAAGGTTGTAAAACTTCAAAACTCTTAACCATCATCTGTTAGAAAATGTATCATGTTGACATCATGTGGATTTATTATTTTGGCTTACATATTGTGCTTCCATCTCCAGTACAGTGACTATGTTCGCTACGTGGAGCCCTGCTTCAAGGGCACGCTGGTACAAGCTGATCTGGATAACAGAGAGGTAACACACACACACACACACACACACACACACACACACACACACACACACACACACACACACACACACACACACACACACACACACACACACACACACACACACACACACAGAGAGAGAGAGAGAGAAAACCTAGACAGGTGATTCACTTAACCTATTAATTGTAGGCTGCTATCTCACTAAACCACTAAAGACAGTACAGAACTTACGTTTTCATGACATCACAGCAGTTAAGACATCACAATGAGAGAGAGAGAGAGAGAGAAAACCTAGACAGCTAATTGATTCACTTAACCTAAAATAACCTATTAATTGTAGGCTGCTATCTCACTAATCCACTAAAGAACTTACGTTTTCATGACATCACAGCAGTTAAGACATCACAATGAGCGCACGTTTTATCATTTCAACCTGTTTCTTTCTTAAAATGATTAATCCATCAACACTTATTAATGTTAATGTGTGTTGGAAGTACTCAGCCTCATTTTAAGATAGATATTTCTTCCTCTTTGTTCCAACTCGTCATTCCGTTTAATTCCTCATCTCACATTGTTTAAAATAATTATCCTTTTCAAAGCTATGGCATTTTTGCTTACATCTCACTCTCTTTGTTGTATTTACAAGTGGAAAACCATTATTATCTCATTGTTTCACTGCTCTTTGTTTTCCTTTTCTTCTCCATCATCTGTTCTCCTGTTTTTTTCATACCAACACCTGCTCAGTCTCTCTCTGTGTTTGTGTGAGTGTGAGATATGTGTTGGATGTGTGCCCTACTTTCACTCCCCTTCACATTATGGCAGATCAGGTGAGGTCGCTGGCCACTGACAATTTTAAGTAGGTCACATGACCCGTCAACTTGGGATATGATTGGTTTAATACCTAGAGAGGCAGGCTGTAACAGACTGGGCTTACAGATGTTAGCTGGCACACATGAACTCTTATTTTACAAGAAGACAATCCTCGGCTTTGTTGCTTGTGTAACACAATTGTTATAGGAGATGTACATTCCCCCAAAACTCATGGTTATTACAGAATACAGATTAAAAAGAAACATGCTGTGCAGGGATCTACGTTTAGTTATTTAATTATGTAATTAAATTACAAAATAAATGCAACCAAAATGTTGGTGAACACAAAGTGTGGTTATTTTTTTAGGTTTAAAAAGGTAGCTTATTATCTGTAACCTAACAGTTTTCAAAAGCAACCCAGTTTTAATGAAACATCTTTGTTAAATTTGCAGCAATAATTAGAGTAATGATTTACAGTTTGGTTGTATTTCTTCAAGGGAATATAACATTCTGTCAAGAGCCCCCTCTATATCCGGTCTGCATGGTGGTAGAACCCAAAACAATGTGGTTGTCAGAGTGTCTCTGTGTGTGTGCGTGTGGATATTCACTAATCCTGATAACCTTTTAACCTCCTTATCAGTGGTCAGTGTGCCAGAGAGCCGGGGATTATCCGTCCTTGAGGCTTCACACTTTCACTCACTTCCTCATAAACTCTGTTTCCATGTCGTTCTGTCATTACCTGCATTTACCTGCAGGATTACATCGTTGACTAAGTGACAGTGTCTATTAATGTATTTATCTGTTGTTGTTTTTTCTCTCTGCAGCATTTCAAGCTTTTGGTTGATGAACTTCATGTCAAAGGCGAGGGCAAAGTGAAAATTGCGATGAAGGAGTCTTTTAAGATCCTCAACGAGGTTTGTGCCTCTGCCAGGTCTTAACCATATATAGCGTTGATAGCAGTGTAAAATGAGTTCATTTGTGTCTGACTGTCTGACTACACATTTCACAGGTCTGCATCAGCTGATTTCTACAGTACAAATATCCAATGTCAAGTACATTGTGTGTGTGTTTAGGTTGCAGCACTGGGCCAGGGCAGCCTGTGTAACCAGGCCATCATGCTGATAACAGACGGAGCCATGGAGGACTTCCAGGATGTTTTTGAAGAGTTCAACTGGCCAGAACGACGGGTATGACACACAAATACAAACACAAGCAGGATCAACTGCAAGCACAGTGAAATGTGCTGTGAGCACACAAACATGAAGCATTGACAGTTTGTATTTAATCAAAGCTGTGTGGGGTAACATTCTCACTTAATCCTTTATTTCCTCTCCAGGTTCGAGTGTTCACCTATCTGATTGGCCGAGAGATGACATTTGCTGACAATGTTAAATGGATTGCCTGCAACAACAAGGGTAAAATGAGGATGAATCAGTAGCCATATGGTCAAAATAGTCTGCGTTTTGGACATAATTGTTGCTAGGTTGAATCCCTGGTTGTGCCTCAAAAATGTGGATAGGAAGTTTGGGTTATTTCAGCAACTAAAAATAGACTAATGGTGGAAACTACTGCAATCACTTGCTAAGTCTTAAATTAAACAGAAAGAAAGGAGGTCTGTTGTTGTCGGCCCTCTGTGGGGTCCCCAGGTGGTTCTGTATGGGACTGGGTATCAGGTGCTGCCCTCTTGTGAATTACATGGGGTCATGCAGCAGCTCAGACCTGAAAATAATCACTTTATCCTGCTCTGTGCAAATCAAAAATCCCTGACTAAATACCTGATTATCAGCACAGATACTCTGTAAACACATCCCTTGCCAAAAAATATCCTTTCTGCGTGTGTGTCTCTGTGTGTAATAGGTAACAGGTGCAATCCCTTCTGGTGCACACACTCCCTTCTACAAACAACTAAATATCTGTAATTGATAGACAGGCATGTTTTATGTTACACTGCTTGAAAACCTATAAACAGCTTCCCTTTTGCTTTTTAAGATGGATTAATAAATTATATTCACAGAAACATTCTTGGGGAGAATAACAAATGGAAGAAAGGTTGCACACATTCACATATTCATATCTGGCAGTGCTTCCGTAGCCTGTTGTCACTGAGCAGCTTCACTGCAGGTATCCCATTGACGTCATTGTAGAAATGACACAAACCTCAGACTAAGCCAAGCTTTAAAAAAAATTGCTGTTTTTTTTCATTTAAAAAGCTTAGAGTATTTGGGAATACAACGTTTTTGAAGTCGGATAAATTAGTTTGCTGCTCAAAATGTAATACCCAAAGGCCAGAAGCAGAAAGATAAATATAGTATGGTTTCTTTGCTACATTTTATGGGTCCTAATTTTTCGGTGTACATGTATTTGTGTGTTCTGCAGGTTACTACACACACGTCTCCACGCTGGCTGATGTCCAGGAAAACGTTATGGAGTATCTCCATGTTCTGAGCCGGCCAATGGTCATCAACCACGATCATGACATCATCTGGACTGAGGCCTATATGGACAGTGTGGTCAGTCTGCCTCTCCCATTATCAGTGTGCCTGCTGGGCAACATACACTGATTTATATTACATAAGAATACAAATAAGTAATGCGGTTTTATTATTTTATAATAATAAAATGGCTGTATCTCAAAATCTACAAAAAGCTAAATAATGTTTTTGATCTATAAACTCATAACAATTTGATCATATGCAATACGCAGTAAATAATATGGAAGTACTTACTACTTAATAAGTACTTACTAAGTAGTAAGGTAAGTACAGCAACAAATCTTATTTAGAATGTACTTAGGCCTACATTCTAAATAAGATTTGTTTTATGTTCAAGTGCATCTATTTTTCCTCCTTATTTTCCATTATCTGTTTTCATCTGTAAATTGTGGCATATGTTTTCACTGCCATTTCATGCTTGTTGTCCTTGTCCATCTTCACATTCAGCTCCAGACAACAAAAGAGGTAATCATACAAAGAGCTTTAATGTTTAAGACTTCCTTTTCTTTAGCTTTAGCTAGTGTTAGTCATAAAAAATACAGCATATATATTTTGTGTAATGTATTGTCTCGGTTAGTATCTCTGGTTATTGTAGCCTTCACAATTTTTTCAAATATGAAAGTTAGCTTAGCTCATCCTTTAGTTAGTTAGCCGAGCTTGTTCACTTATTTCCCGCTGAAACCTGCTGCTTTGACGTTACTACCAGCACATAGAAGTTAGTTTTAGGTTGGATCAGCGCTGGGTTGGATATTCGAAAGACATTTCCTTGTATATGATTCACTTATGTTATCCCGCCAGCATGGATGTATTAAGAATAACCCGGATGTAGGCTAACCGTCCTCTAACTGCAGACGAAAGCAAAGGTTCTGGCTGGAACCGTAGTTCATGTCTTTCAATTATGCGACATTAAACGAACTTCACTACGGTATTTTTGTTTCACTGCGGTTAATATATTTAAAACTTTTCTTCACAACTTCTAAAACGTTTTACTTACCTACTTTAACAGCTAATGTACGGCAATATTAGTTAGCTTACATCTCCTACCTTCAACGTTTAGTTTAGTTAATGTGTGTGGGTTCAGACAGATTTAGCACAACTTAGTTTATTATCACCGTCCAGTCTATTACCATTTCATTTCATTGTCCACCTTTGGTCAACAGGAATTAACTTCACCCACTTAATTTATATTTTCAGTTGTTTTCTCATAAGATAGTTAACTACTTTAGCTATTAAACAAAAACAACACAGTAAGTAACTTTGTGTATGTGTTTGTGTACCATAGCTGTTCAACACTCAGGCCCAAAGCCTCCTGCTGATGACCTCAGTAGCCATGCCTGTGTTCAGCAAAAAGGAAGAGACTGTAAGTATTTACTTTTTAATTACCATTAATCTCAACAGACCCTACCTGCAATTGTATATGAAGCTGCTGTGTGTTTCCTGCAGTTGTCTCATGGGATTCTGCTGGGAGTGGTAGGGACAGACGTGGCCTTGAGAGAACTGATGAGATTAGCTCCTAGATACAAGGTAAACCATTCAAAACATATACCGTGTCACAAACAAGGATGAAATACTGTAAACATGCTGTCTTGAGTCTTCTCTGAATGTCAGTGACATTTAATGCACAATATGGTGTTAATGAATGCTTGGTAATGATCTGTGTTGTTGCGTCCTTATTTACTCTTTTTGTCTCTAGCTGGGTGTACATGGTTACGGCTACCTTATCACCAACAATGGCTACATCCTGTCTCATCCTGACCTACGACCTCTGGTACAGACAAAGATCATAATGTACAGCTGAGAAACTGCTGGAACTTTAAAATCCTGTGTGACATATGTTTTGCAATGACCAAACATAACATGGGATAGGTTACTAAAGATTTTACCTGTTTGTGTGTGTGACAGTATAAAGAGGGGAAGACGCTGAAGCCAAAACCCAATTATAACAGTGTTGATCTGGCAGAGGTGGAATGGGAAGACACAGAGGAGAAAGTGAGTAGCACTCTCTCACACACTCTCTTTTTTCAAATCTCTGTTTTGATATTCTTGTATGTTAATGTGAGTTGTGTTAAGTGCTAAGTGTGTCCTGTTTCAGCTGAGGACAGCCATGGTTAAAGGAGAAACTGGAACGTTGTCTTTAGACGTGAGAACTTCAGTGGATAAAGGAGTGAGTACCTATTTCTATGGTGTGTTAGGAGGAGAGCAACTGGAGCTGTTCGATCAGAGTTTAGATTCTCCTCTCTTTTTTTCCCTGTGGGATTTTATTGTCTTTTTGTCTTATCGAAGATTGATTTCATTTGATGGGAAAGTTCTACTCATCTACTTGTATTTTAGTATACAAACTCTTCTTTTTTTCCATGTTCACTATTATTTTTCAAACTTGTGTCCTCTCTCTGTCTCTCAAAGACGAGGGTGATGTTCCTGAAGAATGATTACTTCTACACCGTCATCAATGAGACACCGTTCAGGTTTGTTGGATTGTTACCAACTTAACAGAATTGTGAAAGTGTTAGTTTTTAAATACCAACCATATTTAATGAAGCAACACCTCTACCTGTGTGAAATAATTAACAGCAAAAAAAACAAATATCTCTTCTGTTTTAATTTTCTTAAGCAACAAGGAAGTAATAGTGAGTAAAAGTATGATTACTCCTGTCAATAACAAAATACTATATTTGACAGTCTGGGTATCGTGCTGACCAGAGGATATGGAGAGTATATCTTCATCGGAAACGTCTCTGTTGAGGAGGGTCAGTCTTCCTTTCTGATTTAGTTTATTTGTATTTATGTCTGTGATCCTCACACTCACTCTCATGTCTGCTTTCTTTTTTCCGCTCCAGGTCTTCATGACTTACTGGCTCCAGACCTGACCATAGCCAGTGAATGGTGAGGACTGTATAACTTGCATACCATAGATATTATTTGATTTTAGCCTGTAGTTATATAAGTGGTTTTAGCTGTTCATGAAAATATGACCACAGTACATTTTTGTGATGTAGATGTGGTTGTGTGATGTGTGTGTGTGTGTGTGTGTGTGTGTGTGTGTGTGTGTGGTGTGTGTGTGTGTGTGTGTGTGTGGTGTAGTGTGTGTGTGGTGTGTGTGTGTGTGTGTGTGTGTGTGTGTGTGTGGTGTGTGTGTGTGTGTGTGTGTGTGTGTGTGTGTGTGTGTGTGTGTGTGTGTGTGGTGTGTGTTGGTGTGTGTGCTTGCAGGACCTACTGTGAGACAGACATTGACCCGGCCCACCGTAAGCTGACCCAGCTGCAGGCTGTGGTGCGATACCTCACTGGCAAAGAACCTGATCTGGATTGTAGGTTGACATTTTAGCAAATCATATTTTATTGAGAAAACACTAAACATACTTTAACCCTCAAAATCAACCACTATTATAATCCTGTGTATTTACATGCACACCAGGATCAAAAGTCATTTGAACACTGAAATATCCTTAAACACATATTACTGATCCATGTCAGCCTTATGATCTTTTGAACAATTGTTTTATTTTCAAATCTACTTCAAATTAAGAAAAGGTTGTCACTATTGATTTAGAATTCAAACCAAACTATTTGTAGTTGTACAGTGTGTTCAAGACAATTGAAATTAGTCTACTAAGTGCCTTTTTTAGAAGGTACAATGTGATTTCTTATTTTTACATAAACTGCACTTACAGGGATACACTAATTAGTTTTTTTTGGTAGTATTATGTTGGCTCCATTCAATGCCTGACATTTAATCTTTGTCTTACTCTTTCTTTTTTCTTATGCAGTCATTTTGATCTTTATTGATATTATTGTTGTTGATTTTGATCTTTGTCCTTTTCCCCCTCAACAGGTGATGTACAGTTGTTGCAGCAAACTCTTTTTGATGCTGTGGTCACGGCTCCTATGGAAGCCTACTGGACCGCTCTAATGCTGAACGCATCTGGGTAAATATAGACACAAATGTGTAAATAAATGAGGAGATAAGGCATGGACCCTTCCCCTTTATCTAGCTCCACCTCTTTTCTTACTCATATTTTCTCTTTTGCTCTCTCTTTCAGTATGGAGGAGGGTGTAGAAACAGCATTCATGGGGACCCGATCAGGCCTGATGAGATTCCAGAGATACGCTGGTGTTGAGAAAAGAGTTGGGAAGTAAGTAGGAAACATGAGGCCGATTTTAAATTAGTATGATCACATCAAATTACTCATACGATAAAGTCCACGGCCAAAAGGTTTGAATTTGGTTAAATAAGGCGATAAAACTGTTCATATGAGAGTGATACTGATTAAAGAGCTGGATTGAAGCTGAAATTAAATCAAGGTTAGAGGTGGCCCTCTAGTGGTCAATGCAAGCTGGTTTTCAGTACAATCATGAGCTTTAGGCCCGATTCCAAAACTGCCCCCTACACCCGATCCCTACACACTTTCACTCCTTTTTCGTTTGCGTGGAGGGTCCGCCTCATTAAGTGCCGTTCCAAACAAACAAGTGGGGAGGGGGAGTGTTATCAAGCCCTCCAACAGCGAGTCTGCATCGGTCCTGACTTCACCTGCTGCACTACCTGACCGACCCACTGTTGTTTGTGTCCGTCATGAATAGGGTTGGTTATCGTTTGCAATATAACGATTCCGGTTCTGATTCCGGTTCTGCTTTTCGATTCTGGTTCTTTCGGTTCTTGATTTCGGTCTTTGAGAGGGTAAAAGATTTCACCGGGAAAAAATAAATTATGAAAACATTTAGTCAAAACTGTATTCATATTTTCAAATCACTTAATACTGTTTAATTTGGTTGCTGTTATTGAATAAAATGATATAAAAATCATCTCTCTTTGCATTCACAAGTTAGTTCTAAGTGGTGCAATCTGAGAATTGGCCCAGTCTCCTCTGATGCTACACTGCAACCTGCCTGTAAGACAGACTCCAACCACACACAGTCTGTGTCCAACACATGTCCTGCAATACATCTGCTACAGCTGCCCAACTGCTTCACTGTTTGTAAAAGTAAATAAATAGTATTTTCATTTAAGAAATATACTTTCTTTACCCTGCTTCATAAACAATACTGACATCACTCTGCTCCTCCGAGTCTGTCTCTCAGTCCGGGGATGTGAGGCCAGCGCACTGCGGGAACACAGACAGGGAGGCTGCTCCGCCTCCTGTTTCACAACTCTTATTAATCCCGGATGATTGTTATTTGTTCTTACTCCCAAAGTCGTTTGATTTTCATTTTAATTTTAATCAAAAAGATTTACAAAAAAACTAGAAGAAGAAAGAAACGGCATTAAAGATTTTTTTAGTTTTATTTGAGTTCATATTTTTTGTCCAAGAGATGCTGATTGAAAACCTTGTTACGAAAAGTTACGGCACTTCCTGTTTCTGCCGGAGAGGGGAGTTTGTCTGAAAGCTTGCTGATGTATTTACCCCCTGAAAGAAGGGAGCCTTGTTCAGGTGTGAGTGTGACTTTAGGGTGGTTTGGAATTGGGCCATACTCACTTTTATTGCTATCCCCAATCTTTCTATTGACCTCTCTTTCCTATCCTCCATTTCAACCTTCTTTCTTTTCTTTTGTTGCCATCATTACTTTTTTACATAAGCATATTGTTATCTCTCCCCAGGTCTTTCCTGACCTCCACAGACAAGGAGAATATGTTCACGTTGGACCATTTCCCAGTGTGGTACCGCAGAGCATCCGAGAACCCAGCTGGACAGTTTCTGTACTACATGCCCAGACAGGAGACAAGAGGTAGTGGAGATAATCTTTACGTTGCAAATACACACACACATGCACACACACTCGGACACACGAAACAATCCCTTAGCTTTTTTTAAATCCAATTTTCTCAGCAATGTTCCGCAGGTTGAGCCGGATATTTCTCAGTGACAAGTTATTTCTCTACAGCCTCCAGTCCTCAGCAGCTCCTTTCTGTTTACTTTACTTTATATTTAAGTCGTTTGTATCCAACACATGTTTGAAAAACAGTCTTAAAGGATATTTTATTTAAATATATTCTCCACTATAGTCCTATTCTGAGAATTTTGCAAATGATCTCCAAATTGACAATGGTAACTGTCATCACACTTATCATCACATCATACTAACACTTAACATCATCTGTAGATGCAGTTTATAAATTCAAGTCAGTCCAAAGTAGGGCTTTTAGCCTGACCCTGCTCTGCCTCTTGATTTCATTTTCCTATTTAGCTCTGCAAGATTCAAAAGTATTTTTAAAGTGCTTTATAAAACATGTTTTCTGCTTTAGGCAGCAACAACAGACACAGCATTTGAATGTAATCTTTAATAAATAGTACAGACCTAAAGTAAACTCAACAAATATTAGTCTGATAACTCTTCCTTTCCTAATGACACAGGGTGTGCGTACATATCCAGTGTGTCACCCTCTTAAATGTTTAATTACATTTGTTTAGTTCTATTCAAGGTTAGGTTTTTTATGATTGTACCTATTCTATACAGCTGGATGTTCTCCATATACAGTATGGATTACTGTACAGTTATAGTTCAAATATACTGAACAATATAAAGAAATAAGTACTATTTCTAAAGTTTTATGATGGCAATAAATGTTTTCATCATTAATACAATGAAACATTTCATAATTCTGCCATCATTTTAAACTCAGGCATTAAGTACAAATGTACACAACATGTCTTATAAATGTATATCTTTAGGTGGATGCTAGACATAGTCTGTTGTGTTCAGATATATTCAGGGGCTATGAGGCTGACTATAGCGCCACCTTCAGTGCAGAGGAGGTGGAGCTCCATGCGGAGGAGGGAGGGAGGAAACCAAGGGAGGCAGAAGTGGAGGAGGAGGGTAGAGGAAAACGTTACTTGTACTTGGCATGCGTCCTCTCTTTATCCATCCTCGTTCCTCACCTCTAATTTCAAAAGCATGACAAGTGCTTTGCTCTGTTTTCTGTTTCTCCTTTCTTCTATTTCTTCTAGCTCTGCCCTATCTCTTATTCCTCCACATCCTTCTCTTTTTCTCTATCTCTCACTGCATGAGCATGCAATTAAAGGATGGGAACCTCCTCTCCTCTCTCAGGGAACAAGTCAACTTTCAGGGTTCATTTGCATTGTGTTGAGTCAGTAGCTTTCTTCACTGAATATGAATTAAACATCTGCTTTCATAGAGTACATGGATTTATTACAGTGTTACTGTTACTAAAACATTCTACAACAGTTAATGGAACTAAAAAAAGCATCTCATCCAAGGATTTCTTAATTGTCATGAATGCATAGATGTGTTGTTCAAAAGGAGTGGATAGCTCTTAATATATAAACATGGGGCACTTATAAACACACAGTCTTTTGGTTATGAGTGTATTAGCTGATTAGCTCTCACACTCTGTTGCATAACGCTTCAAAGGTTCATCTGTCTTGGTTTTATTAGCATCAGCTGGCATGACGGCTGTGAATAGACACAGATGAATGCATGGCCCGTGTCCACCTCGGACTGTTACCCACATATTTACGAAACAATGTACATATCTGGACTGACATTTCAGCTGCCACTACCACAGTAAGTGTCCAAAGACTTTCAAATGATGTATTCAGTGAGTTCATAGTTCAGAAAGTTCCTTTTCAGCTCCTGTGCACGCATACACTCATGCATGTGTACATGGCTGGAAGGAATATGTGTGTGTTTGTAAAGTGCATGCACACACCCATGTTTCTCCATGCATGTATGGATATCGCTCTGTAAATGATTGCTAATTGTGTTTGTTGCTCTACCAGCAGGGAGGATAGTGATCGCCACCACTTCTGTCACTGTGACGGTGGGCAAGAAAACTGCCATCGCTGGAGGTAGGATGATCATTTTATTTGTATACACTCTCTATTTCTGTCTTTTACATACATTTCATTCCTCTGTTGCATCTCTCTAATTTGTTATATCAGTTGCAAATATCTTGCTGTTTCATCCGGTGTGTTTTTGTTGGGTTTCCACATGGCAAAACTGGCTGATTTGATAGTGACATTTGAACATGTTCGTATTCATTTTCTGATTTGTCAGTATTGAATGTGCTGAGGAGGTTATTCCAAGTCAAACTAATGACAAACTTTGCATCTTTGGTTAACGTTTTGAACTTGTTTTATTCATAGTTTTGCATTTTGTGTTCTGTTCTACTTGTAGTTGTTCTGAATAAGATAACTTTGTTTTTTGAAGACAAAAGGATGTTGTGAGCCTTGTAAAATGTGTACAAGATGTGAAGACCCCCAACAAGTGAAACAATTGAGACATTGTGATTAGACTCCAGCATGGCCAATACTGGATTTCTAAGGCTAAATTGATATGACACAGAGGCTGTCTTACTTTATGGTCTCAGGCTTTGTTTCAATGCTACCTGCTGTCATTTTGTATGTGTATTATTTTGCCTGGTAAGCCCATCTATGTCTGACACACTCATCAGTCATCATTATCTGATTGAGTCAAGAGCCTCTGGAACTGCATCCTGTGAGAACGTGTGTGTGTGTGGCCTAGCATTACTATACTTGTGGGGACCTAAATCTGTTTACACAGTCACGTGTGGGGACTCGCCTCCCTTATGGGGACAAAATGGAGGTCCCCATGAGGGGAATCATTAATTTTAGGGTGAAGACTTGTTTAGGGTTAGGGTTAGACATGTGTTGGTTATGGTTAAGGTTAGGATAAGTCTCCAGGAAATGCATGCAAGTCAATGTAATGTCCCCTGAAGTGATGTATACATGGTATGTGTGTGTGTGTGTGTGTGTGTGTGTGTGTGTGTGTGTGTGTGTGTGTGTGTGTGTGTGTGTGTGTGTGTGTGTGTGTGTGTGTGTGTGTGTGTGTGTGTGTGTGTGTGTGTGTGTGTGTGTGTGTGTGTGTGTGTGTGTGTGTGTGTGTGTGTGTGTGTGTGTGTGTGTGTGTGTGTGTGTGTGTGTGTGTGTGTGTGTGCCGGCATTAGGTGTCTCATTATTCTGACAGACAGACAGGAAAACCCACTCGAACACACAAACACACGCGCTTATCTGTGTTTCCCAGCTCTCGTAGAAATGGTTTCAGGTGTGAAAATCGTGTTATTTTCGGAAATGGAGTAAGCAGGGAGAATTGAGAAAATTCTAGAGGTGTTTCTTTCTCTCTCTTAATCTCACTGCCTCTCATTTGTTCTGCTTCATTCTTTCTCTCTCGGTTGGTTTGGAAGAATTTTTGTCACAATATGCCAAATCTAGCGCTGTGCTTTGGCCTACTGTACTTATCTAAAAACAGACATATATATATAAGACATATTTTATCAAGAGGATACAACAAATGTGTGTAAATTCATAATTATTGATGTAAAGGGCAATTTCTGTGTGCTGATGGATCCTCCTATGATGGTCTCTGCTCAATGGTTATCTATTATAATGTACTTTGTATTCGTTTCCACCAGCTGTTTCACTTAAAAGACAGCACAGAGGGAAAGGTGGTATCAATGTTTTATGGACTTGCTCTCTCTTACTTTCTTTAGCACATCCTCCTTACACAAAGATACACCCTCACATACACTTTGACACTCTCCATTACCCTGGTAAACTCTCACATACATCTCTCTTTTCTTCACTTCTCTCTTCCTTAGCTGTGAGATCTGTCTGCCTTTGCTACCTTACGCTTTCTTCTCCATCTCTCTCTACCCATTGTTACGTGTTTTCATGTGTAGTTTTCCTTTTATTTAGATTTTCGTTCACCTGTACTTTAGATCTGTTTCTTGCTGCATCTGTGTAGGCCCTCTCTCATGGAGGGTCACTTGGCTTCTGAACACAATGGGAATAAATAATAAATATAGGAACAAAGAATACTGTAGCTGTTTGTAGGTTAAATAACCAGACATTCAGTTTATGAATTCAGTTGTCACGGTAGACAAATGTTGCTATTTTATGCAACAAAGCTTATGTGATGATGCGTTTCTGCTGAATGCAAATAAGAATTCCTTCTTGTGCATGGCCATAAGCAGCGGGAAAGGTTGTTATTCCATTTCTGGCCACTGAGTGTCAGTGTTTGTCTGGACAGAATCCTGTCAGTTCCCCCTGTGTTTAGCTTTCAAGCTGATTCGGTGACAGATTTAATTTCTCCTCCTGTGATGAAGGCCAAGGATTTGCTTTTTTGGAGGCTGATCCCAAATCAGTCAACAGTGACAACAAAAACACTGTGTTTATACTCCTCTGAGGCTCAGCAATGGATTAGTATATCTCTGTGGCAGAAGTGACAGGCTGTATGTAAATAAAGCTTATACGCTCCTATTGACAGAGAAGCACAAATAGAGGAAGAAAGAGAGATAAGTAGGTACATAATAACAACACAGGGAGAAGGTAGGGAAAAAATAAGGGACAGACAGAGATATTTGACATGGGGGAGGAGGAGGAGAGGGAGTGAAAAAAGAGGATAAAAAGGAGGAAGGTGAAAAAAGGAAAAGAAGACACAAAAGACCAGACATAGCAAAGGATATAGAGGGCAGAAATGAGAAAGAAAGAAGGTGAAAAGCCCAACAAAATGATGAGAAAAGAGGCAAAATGAGATAAGAAGAATATACAGAGGAGCAGTTATCATTACTTTGTATTTAGTAAACCTCAGCTATTATTTCTATCTGCTAACATCACATTTCCTGGCTTTCTCTCTTACCAAAAACTGTCATTTATAAATATGTAGTTTTCCTCTATTTTGGACAAGAAAGGCCCCTATCATTGACATTTGTGTTGGACAAATAATAATCACACTTAAATGTAATAAATAATGTTATCCTACTGTAATTGCAATTGTAAAATGCAATGTAATGTAATTAGGGCCCGAGCACGGAGCGCGAGGACCCGACGGCGTGGTATTATTATTATAGTGCTGGCGTTTCCTCTTTTTGAGGTCTTTGGGATGCTTCAAAAGTTGTATCATTTTGCACGGACGCCAGGACCGGGGAAAAATTCAATATTCTGGAGTCAATGGGTTAAATATTCCAACCTGCTCACTAGCGCCACCTATCAAAATCCCATTTCGGAATACATTTACAAAGTCGCACCGTAACTCCGAATGACCTGAAATGTTGCACACATATCCGGGTGGATCTGCTCTACAAATAATCCTCTTGGAACCCTAAGCTCCGCCTACATTTAAATTAGCATAATGTTCAAAACAGTTAAATATTCACTTAAATTTCAATTTTCAGTTTTTCAACACCAAACTTCGTATACAGCATCGGTGGAGGGTCAGACACATTACCGTAGAAAATGAGCATGTTAGGACGATAAATATTGCCACCGTCAATCAAAACGTACTCGCAAAAAGGCGGGGCTTAGAAAGAAATGCTCATAACTCATCAACAATGTATCCAAACATCACAGATTTTGGTAGATAGGTTCATTTTTACACATACTCTCGGGGTGACTACAAACTCAGATTTAAAGTGTCGCAACAAATTCAGAATGTGGGCGTGGCCTATACATTTTTTTTAAATTGCGATAGCATAAAATGAGCTTCGGACGCAAAACTTCGGACACACGTCAGAGCCCACGATCTTTTCGAGAATGTAAAAAAATAAAGTAATTTTTCCAAAAAATTGCTCACTAGCGCCCCCTATTGTGTGGTAGTCACATATAGTTTCTCAGAACTTAACGCATTTTGGCACAGACATTCCTCATGGAATTGCGGACATATTTGTAAATGGATTCCATTAGCCCTGCCCCCCAGGAAGTCGGCCATTTTGAAAGATGTGCATTTTTCATGCATTTTAAGCACATTTCTGCGAACTCCTCCCGGGGAAATGATCGGAAAAATTCCAATCCAGGACAAGTTCAGCCCCTATCCAATATGATGCTAAATTGCGAAGACATTTTTTGAGAGCTCAATCGTGGAGGTCGCAAGCTAACAGCGAATACACCATTTTTGACGATTTACATGTAGCAAATTACTCCAAACTACTCGCATATAGTTTTTGCGATATTCACGAAACGCTGTATGCACATTGCTATTATGATTGCGGACATATTTCAAGTTTGCTTTTATTAGCCCCGCCCTCCAGAAAGTGGGCCATTTTACAAAATGTGCGTTTCTCATGCATTTTAAGGACATTTCTGCAAACTCCTCATAAGGGAATGATCGGAAAAATTCCAATCCAGGACAACTTCAGCACATATCCAATGTCATGCTACATTGAGAAGGAATAGTCCTTTGCTCAAACGGGGAGCTCGTAGGCTAACGGAGAATGTACAATTTTTGACCAATTATATGTCAGATAACATATTGAGACCTGCCTGTCTGCCTGGCACATCAACTCTCACACACACACACAAACAGACACACACACACTCACCTACTGTTAGTCCAACAACGCCCTTTGCTGGCGGCATATTCATTACAACAGACACCTATACACTCCCTAACCCTAACCCTACTGTCTATTTGTAGATATCTCCTAAAGCCTACAAATAAAGTGTGAAATGTAGGCCTGGTACATATATTATTGAGCGATATATATTATACACACTGTTCTGCTTTATGCACTGACCTCAGCAGCTGTTCTCACTGTAAACATCACCTCACAATGAAAGCAGTTGTATGATAGATAGCCTAACATCCAGAGGAGATGTGATTAGTGAGTAAACAAACGGTAAAGGGCAGAAAGTCTGATGCACATTTGATCATCTTAAATAACTTATAATCACAACGGAAACAACACTGTTGGCTGAAATCGACTCCGGAGAATACATCAGTGTACCCTCGGTTATAGCTCCTCCAGAGAGACTCCTCTCTCCTCTAAATCAGTGTATCCTCGGTTACGGCTCCTCCAGACAGCCTCCTCGATAATCGATCCTCGACGACCCTTTAGAGAAATTTGTTTTCCTTCAAGACGGCGCGCCGACATCCGTTTCCGGGTCGCTGCCGGAGGACCTGGGAGTCTGGGACGCGGAAATTCGGCTCATTTCCGAGGACTCGCGCGCGTCTGCTTGACGCAGGGACGACCGGCTGCCCTCCCCGACAGGCGCACGGACGCGAGGGCCCGCTCATCACTGCGCGCACATGTGCGACCGCAGTTTTAATTAATATTATTTGTGAAACACATTAAGGATTTGGCTGGTTCATCTATTTGACCCAATAACCTTCTAAATATAGTATGAACTTCATGTAAGGCATAGGTAGTTGTAGTCTTTCAAAGCTTGTCAGTGATCCGGATTTACATTTGACATGAGTGTGATATGTCTTTATTTAAATCAATGCATATTGACCAGGAAATGCTTCATCACCATCACCATCATATCATCATTGTCGTAACCACAATCATCAAAATAACACAACACACCATAGATTTTCAGGCAATATAGTCTTTGAGGCCCTTAGTCATTATGGCTGCTGCAGCTTTACGTAACAAACTATGATTTATAATTCTTAACACACACACAGGCTATAGGAACAGGTTTCAGCTAGCTAAGATACTTAGCTACCAACAACACAAGACCTGCAGACCAGGAGGTGAGAGGACACTGTTTCTGTGTTCGTAGAAAAAGTTTAGCCATTAAGTTCTTTAAAGTTACTGCCCTACAGAGCTGGATGCATGCCATAATTACATTTTCCAGAAGATACCGATTGTTAGTCTAAGTCTATAACTAAATTACTTTCACCTCCTTGTCTCTTCTATTTCTTTAAATTAGTGATGTGATCATTGTTGCTAAAGTGCACCAGGATTTGATTTGCAATGCACTTTTGTGTGCATCTTGACCTCAAACCGCTTCTATCTCCAACAAACCACTTTTATATGCGAATCATCTGAATACATGACGTTTTGTAACGTTGCAGTCTTGGCTTTTTAAATATTAAACGAGGACCATAACTTTTTTCGCTACAACTTTTTCCCCTTGGGTTAGTTCAAATATCTTTACAAAAGCTTTACTAAACAGTTCATCATGTTTGATTTCCAGTAGGTCCCATAATGAAATGTTATTTGTAGGAGAGGAAGTTGGTCCAAGTTGGTGGTATAATATAATAGGGTCCATAACTTTATGCTTAATATCGTCCTTAATCAATGGCCAAACTCTTTCTATGCCTCTTGCAGAAACTTCACCAGCTACGGAACACAAATGAATGAACACAACAACAAAACCATACATTACAGAGATATTTAAACCTAAAACAAAACATAGAAGTCATTAAAACAACAATAGACATACATCATGGATCGATACAGAAAACCATAATCAGTTACGACAAAAACATTTGGGGGTATCGTTGGGCCAACACACCATATTAGAGACTCAAATAATAATATTGATATGCTTCATACCAAGGTATAAGATAACACACTATTAATATAGTTGTATTTCCAGCCAATTAGAAATTGTGAGGGAACAATAGTTTGACTGTAGGGGAGCAATATGCAATGAAAGCTAGATGTTTGAGGATGTTTCACTACAGACGCAAATGTATACACTAACCATAAATACATATGACTATAAATATTTCATGGCATTATTAAGGATAATTACGAAAACACCATGAAAAGCAAATAAACTAGCATTTTTTGTGAATTAGCTGAGAGAGAGTCCAATCCCACGGATTCCTCTTGAGTGAGTTATGATAACTAAGATTTAGAAGGACTTTTGGTGGTGACAACATTTGTATGTTATGGTGACAACTTCCATTGCACATTGCAGACCTTTGAGGAAAAACGTAAGGACAACAATATGGGAGGATGGATGAAATGAAGAGAAGGAGGTGGAAGTATTTTAGGAAGTGTGAAATACTTTCCATAAATAGCACTGGATAGAAAGATGGATGGAGCGATAAAATGATGAGAAAGTGGGGGAGGAGGGGGACAAATAGCAGCATCTTTTTGTTTAATCCCTTGTTCATTATAATCCCTCTGGGAAAATCATCCCTTTTTAGAAAAGAAGAGCGGGGTGGGGGAGAGGGAGGCCAGAGGGGATCAAATAAGGGAAATAAAGTGCAGGAGTCTGACGTTTGTAGTCCTTAGATGTTTTGTAGTCCTTGTCAGGAGACAGGGTTCTCTGAGATAGTGCTTCCGTGCCATAGTAGCAAACGTTCACCTCTGGTGAAATCAGTCTGAAAACGAGCTCTAATCAAAGAACATTTGTTTTAAAGCAAAGTCTGTGGTCCTTATAATCTCCAAAAAACGTCATTACAACAGCTGTGTATACTTTTCTGAACCAGCCTCAAAGTCCAAGTAATACCGGAAAAGGCTTATGATCCCTCCAGATATTAACAAGCATCAAATAAGCATGAGCCTTATTCTGAACAAAAGTGACAGATACAGCAAAGTCCAGTTTAATGTTTTGATCCCCTTTGAACCCTTGATAAGATTCATTATGGAATCTCATACACACCTCCAGTTTGTGACACCTGAAGGTTATTGGTCCACAGAAGATCCAGAGAGAAACAGATCTGGTCCGAATAGGAGGGAGGATGTCCGTTGTGTGACCTTATGTAATCGAAAGGCCTGGCAGTCGTGAGTAATAATGTTGTCGAACCAAATGTGTTCCACATTGAACATCCCTAACAAGTCTCAAGAGACACGATCCTCAGGAGACTCTGTTTGATTTCCTATCAACATATAATCTGTATCCCCAGTATTCTCTCTGGAACAAAGCGCTACAGAGCGTAGACATAAATGACATCTCTTTGTGTTTTATCCAATACGTTTCCCTCATTTCCTCAAACACTGTTTATCTGGGCCTTGGAGGTCCAAGGGAACATCAGAGCAGCATTTGGCCAGATGAGGGTGAAGGGATCTGGGCTGGGGTCCTGGTTGCTTGGAGGAAAAACTGTCTTAGTCTAACTGCAAACAAAACTAAAGACGGGCACTACCTAATACTAAAAGTTTTTATCACGGTTGTGAATAAACACCATAAATACTGTAAATCCCTGAAAATTCAATCCAATTTCACAAATGCTGTTCCCCACAAGGGTCTTGTAATAGCTTATAGGATATGTTTCATACTGGTGAGATTGCTGAATCCTTTTTCTATCAGCTGATATATATTGGTAAATTCAGCAACAGCCAAGAGCAGCTGTAGGTGGTTGGTAGGCGAGTTGGAGGGATGTTCGATAGCAAATACTGCAGTGAGAATGGGTCTGAAAGGAAGAGCAAATCAGGGAACAGATAAGGTGTGTGTATGTGAGTTGTTAGAGAGAGGTTCAGAGAGGGAGAACGCTAAAAATAGAAAGAGGACAAAGCAAAGGAAGTGAAAAAAAAGTGTTGGTTTTGTTCGTCAGTGGGAGAGATACCATAACTGTACGTGTGCATAAAACCAGCTTGTCCATCTCTCTCCTCTTCGAGCCCTTTTTAAATGTCACCCTTCATCCTTTGACACGCCAGCCCTCCCCCCGTCACTCGTCTACGCCACAGAGGAAATCTGTTTGTCCTCCCTATCATCCCCCTCTCCATCTCCGTCTCCCATCAGTGGCTGCCTCTTCTTCAGCTCTCTCTGGTACTTGGCCATCAGCGAGGCATAGATGCAGCCGTAAGCCGCCGCTGCAACCATCATGATGCAAACGATGCCGCAGACTACACCTGCAATCACCACGGTGCCGATAGCGCGCCGCACGCTCACGGGTCGGTACCGGGCGCGGACACATTCCGACGGCGCCTCTCCGCCTCTCGTGTTGGAAGAGGAGTCATCAGTGTTGTCAGTAATTGGTGTTGCCCCACTGGGGTTAAGTGCGTTCTTGCTGCAGGGAGGAACTCCTTGTCCTGAACGAGAACCCTCACCTCCTCCCCCGTTCTCATCTTCGAGTTGGAGGCAGTAGTTGAACATTTCCACTGGCACGCCGCGGATGTCTCGTCCACGCAGATCCTTCGGTAGCGTGCACTCCACCGCGTCCACCTTCCCCCCTGAAGGAGAGGGAAAGAAGGGGCAGGGGCAAGAGGACAGGGAGAGGTCATTTAATACATGCGTTATGCCTTTGAAGCACTACCAATTAACTGGGAGAGGGAAAGATAGAGAGCGGGATGGTTGCGCCAACAATGGGATGAGTCATACATCACTTAACACACACACTCAGTTAGCTGTGCCCTCCACACTAAGTTGGAGATAGCCTCAACTAAGCTCTTCTATCATTCATGAGATGACATGCCTAGTTTCAGCAGAAGAGAGAAATATCTGAGTCACTAATTCCCACAAGAGGCAGGATGTTGGGGGATCTACTTTGTTATCATCACATGCTGCATTCGTCTCTCTACAAATGATTCCAACTGAGCTTGCATGTTAGAAAGCCATTGATCTGGGCCCTCAGATATGTAAAGCTGCGATCAATGAGATAAAGGTGGAAGATAAAAGAATGAGGAAAGTGGCATTTCACCCCCTGATGCTTTATCTTTGCTAGTGACAAAAGAATCCCCTCTGCAAACAGAGCTCTCTCTCCAAATATCCTCGCCCTGTGTGCTTAAGTGATTCGGAGGAGATAAAAGTCAACACAAGCTGCTGTCGCACAGCATTTCACACTTGTTTGGTGCTTTGTCTTACTTTCTTAAACAAACATCGTGCATCGTCTACCCTTTGAACAGCCACTGTCATGCTTTCATGTTTCACTATGAAATGTCTTCTTGTAATTTTCTCCGCTGCTTGGATGATTACTAAATTATCAAGTCTGCTGTTAGCCAGTCTCTGTCTGAGCTGCTCTGAGCAGAAAAGAGCAGAACCAAGCATATAGGAGAATGGAGCAGGAAAGAGATGCTTCATTAGCGGGGCAGCTGAGGCCCGAGGCGCTGAGGTGAATGTCGATTTTTAGAGAGCAGCTGTGGTTATCTGATGTATTAACAGCCTGCGGAGACACGTGGACAACACACACAGTACACACAATGAGCGTGGCAATGTGCATTCACACACCAATGCAGTTGTTTTACTCGAAGCACCAGCTCTAAAACACCTTGCTATCTGTAAGGTGAAGTAACACTTTCTAGTTTCCGCCCACTCTGGCAGAAATACCCCCATATTATTATGGGGTATTACTACCCCATAATAATAAATCAAACATCCACCTCTGTACAACAGCCACTCCATCCAGTGTTTGAAATCGCGGAGGTTGCAGTCACATTCCCAGGGGTTGTGTCCCAGTTCCAGGTGTTGTAGGTTGGCAAGGGGCTCAAACGCTGCCCTCTCCAAACCGTGAAGCCTGTTCCCCGCTAGAGACAGCCACCTATGAAATAATTGGAACAAAATTAAACATTATGTGATAAAGTCGTGTTAACTAGCAACAACAAATTGTAAATGTATTTGAATTAAATACATAAAAAACGGAAGTCGAAAGTAATGCTTAACAAAGAGTTCAATGAACATCAATGTAATAATATAAGATGTAATTTTGAACACATTTCCCATTGTGGCAGGCTGTATATTGGCAGGGCACTGACCTACTGCCCTCCTAATGCTCATGATGTTAACAGTGTGATCTTACACTAGTCTTGCTCCGGGGGTTTTAAGAGCACATTGATTTAAAAAATTGATTTAAAAAGAGTGTGTGTGTGGATGTGTACCTGAGGCTCTGCAGCTCATCCAGTAGTCCCAGAGGAACAGAGGACAGACCGTTCAGGGACAGATCCAGACTCTGAAGACCCCCTATACCCTGTAGAAACATCGAAACAAATCTATATTTACCCATCTATGATTATACCGTACGGCATTGTACAGTACATTCCCCCCATATCAGCTCTATTGGCTCCCTTCACTGCTGCCAAGGGGCACAGCTAGCATCAGGATGGGCTAATCTTGTTTGATTCAGGGTCTCAACTGAAGTCTTGACACAAGCTCATCCTGCAGACTGCTTTGACTCACATGAAATTGTTGAGCAAACAGTTTCTTCCTAATTTACAACCTGGACGGGATCCCAGTCATGTACATGTGCTTAGGTTGGCTCTTCTCCTAAACTGAGCCTGTGCAGCCTCGCCAGGAGTTGATACAGTGCTTCAGTAGGGGTACTATTTTCTCAACTTTTCAGACTTATGTGTATTCACATCCATAGTATTTTGGATTAATGGATCTAATTGTATATCTTATAACAGTGTATACAATTTAGCACAATGTCCCATGAGATTTTCTTGTCTTGTCAGTGAGCTTTATTAAAGTCTATCGCAAGTATGGTGTATAATCTACAGCGCCTACCTGGAAGAGGTCTCTGTCCATCACTGTTAGGGAGTTGTTGTGCAGAGTCAGTCTTGTCAGGTTGGACATGTCTCTGAATAATCCAGCTGGTAAATTGTCCAGGTAGTTGTTAGAGAGGTCCAGCTTCTAAAATCCAAACCACCAAAAAAATACATTTTCACTTTTGCATTTTTGACACAAATGTCTTTCCAAGAGGTATGTTAAAATGTGATTTTTTGCAATACTTTAACGCACATGTTATACCCTAAGCTGGCAATTCTATTCATAGAAGCTCCCATTGAGTGCAATGCTAGAATAACTGTGAAACATCTGACGATCATTCAGAATGGAGAAAGAAACAAATTGTTCATTCACTGTTCATATAACAGATAGATGCTCAGCAGTGGGAAAGTCAATTATGTTTCAGTTTAATTAGGGAGCTGACCTCTGGGATATTTTGCCTCAAAAGTGACAAAAAGTAGTGTATGTTTTCTCGAAGGAAATAATTCCTGATTGACAATCTGAAGTTCTAAATAACAAATAGTTATTGTATTCAGGGCTGGGTATTATAAGCTGCTAGACGTTGTAACCAATGAGGGTATATTCAGGGCCGCCCCTGGCCAACTTGGGGCCCCAAGCGACATTGTGAGATGAGGCCCCCCCCCCCCAACCGACAGGAGTGAAACATTTTTTTTTGGAAACAAAGTAGGCTGCTTTGCAAATATAATTCCTGTTTATTATTATTATCAACACAGTTACTTTATACAGTGAGGTAAATGGTAAATGTGCATGTATGTCGTTCAGTATGCGTTTACAGGTGAATACGTCACATTTCTATCAGTATTTCTCTGTGTTGTGGTTGACATGATGATGACTGTTAGGAGTTAAGGGGAGAGGCTGAGCATCACCATGAAATGTGCAAATTGACATAAAAATGAATAAAAGGGGAAAAAATTCTCCATGTTTTTTAGGCTGTAAACTTGAACTGTTATGTAAGCCAACTAGACAGACAGTGTATCTCTCTTCCTCCTGTACATTAGCAGATAAAAGGCATTACATACTTAAATGAATGTTAAATAAAGAATGCTGTAAATAACTGCATCTCCATTAGCCTATATGCTATGCAGAGACTGCCTTCTTCATGTCTTGAATTGCAGCTGATGTTTTAATATGGCAATTGGCAATTTGACTTATACAACATTTGCAAGTTGTACATTTGACTCATACAATAACCCATCTTCGAGTGATGCTCTAGTTTCTTTATGTTTTAGTTTGTTTCCCTCTTGCTTGCTCCGGACTGAAACTGTCTTTTCACCGACATCTCTTCACCTGCACTAGTGGCCGAATCAAAGCCGTGATTGGTCAGATGTCGATTCATGACAATGGTGTCAGGTTACAGACGTGCTCCCCTTGTCACCTCTCGCGTGTCAGCGGGGGTGCGCGGAGAACTGCGCACAGCAGCTGAGGCCCTCTGGACGGGGCCCCATGCAGCCTGCGTGATTGGCCTGTAGGGAGGGGCGGCCCTGGGTATATTTAGGCAGCCTTTCTTGCAATAACTATCCATAATTTTCAGCCCTTTTATTTGAAAAAAAACAGTAAGCCAAGCATTTTTCACAATATGCCGATACTTAGTAGCCCTGCACTCCCTTGAGATGCATATTCTCTTCACTTTTTAGTTTAACAGTAGAGTCTGCAGTTGCTCAATAGGAGACTTACTGTTCAGTACTACTGGGTGATATTCAGGGTGAAAGGTCAGTCCAGAGAAGAGTGTAAACAACATTGTAACAACACTTTCAGCTGCAAGGAGAAAGAAATAATTCACTGACAACAAAAAATAAATGTGCTGCAAACCTCCAGAGAGGAGAGGTTAGCGAACGCAGAGGCTCCCAGCGATGCCAGCTTGTTGTTGGCCAGCAGGAGGGAGCGGCTCCCCGGGGGCAGGAGGTGTAGGGGAGGCAGGGAGGAGAGGCCCCGGCCCCCGCAGTCCACCACCAGCCTGTCTGAGTCACAGAGGCAGGGGGGGGGGCAGGAGGAAGCGTCTGGCAGCAGCGTCGCCAGCATGCAGAGGACACAGAGGAAGACTTGAGGAGGAGGGAAGAGAGAAAACAAACATGATTATTTTTTAAGTCGATGATCTTTTCAGTACATCAGGAGGATGTGTACAGAATGTCTGCAGAAAGAGGGAGAGAAATAAGTGGACACTTGAATAGGAATTAATAAAAGATGGGATGGTGAAGTGAACATGTTGTCGTTTGTGCTGCTCGGCACTTCGTTTGTCTCTATCAGTCATTTGGCCAGTGCCTTTTGTGAGATGCATGTAAGAGGAAATAAAAGAACATACCTATCTTTGATACATATGCTATCACCGAAAACCAACAAATCCTGCCTCAAAGATCATCTAAACTAGTTCTGTGTGTGTCTAGCCCACTCTGAATAGTATTTTCATCGCAGCAGTCTATTCACAAAGCCATGTCTTAAAAAGAGACTCTACTTGTGTGTTTCACTTTGTCTTTATGAGTGCGTCTGGCTGTGTTTTCTTTGTGGAGTGTCTCAAAAGCAGTGACAATCATGAGGGAAATTCAATTTTGGACTCATTGTTCCCCTGCAGAGTATAGTCATTTTATCATTTCCACACATAATCTTTTTTTCCCTTTCTGTTCACTTTTCATTCCGTTTTGTTTTGTAGTGTCATTTTACGTTTCTTTTTTGTCTTGTTTCCCCGCATCTGTCCAATCAGGCCTTGTCATTCATTCGTTTACATACACATTTTTCTCTCTGTGTGTCCCTCTTCCCACTCTGTTATTCTCCTTCTCTCCAACTCCAGTGTCGTTATCTTTTTCATTTTCCTTCACTTGGAGTCTCTTGGCCCTGCTCTGTATTCCCTCAGTGTCTCGTTACAGTGGCTGACTTTGTTTCTGTCCAATGGCTTATCAGCACGACTTGGGCTCTATCTCTTTGTGAACGAGTGTGTGTGTGTGCGCGCGTGCGTGGGCCTATGTGTGTGTTTAGCACCAACAAAGCGTGATATTAAGAAAACGACTCTCCAGACACAGACGCAGCACTTTTGACTCCCTGACAAGACACTGCATCACCAGCAGATTTCATCACTTGCATCATCTGCATATTATTAGCATCTATTTCTCAGCGTGCCATTGCCTTTTGTCACACTATGTCTCACCCGCTCTCTGTTGTTGTATTTCCTCTCTCTGTTAGCCCATCTGTCCATTTGCTGTCTCTCTTATTTGTTCTCCTCTTCCTCTCACTCACATTTAAGACTTCATTGCCTTTCACCATATTGACTGTCTGGCTCTGAGAGTGATACAACTCTGTGAAATAGCCGTTTAATGGCCACTCCACAATGTGATATGTTAAACAATCAGCCTTTATCTAAGCCTCTTAAACTCACTACTGATAACATTGCATTACATTACATTACATGTCACTTGTTAGACGCTTTTATCCAAAGTGACTTACATACGTTCAGTACTGTGGGCAATCCCCACAGAAGCAATTTGGGGTGAAGTGTCTTGCCCAGGGACACAACGACATGCTGACTGCAGTGGGACTCGAACTTGCAATCCCCTGATTCAAAGTTCAGCTGAGATGTTGATATGTTGTTGAGATGATGCTGAGATGTTCACTTCAACTCACTGAGCCACAGCCCCCCCCCTCAAAATATGTCGCTTGATAGAGAGTGAGAGGATATTTTATAAAACCAAATTAATATTTGATTCCCTTTAAACCGGTCATACATTCCAATGAGAACAGTTTCACCAATGGATAGACAGGAAACGTAATTAATGATAAATGATGAGTAATGCATTCAGAATGGAGGGAAGAGCTGTATGATTTGAGAAAAATATCTGGTTGCTGAATTATTTATCATCTCTTTGAGCTCATCAAAATATTGTTAAAGGGACAGTTTGACATTCTGTGGAGGAACATGTTTGGGGAATATGCAGCTACCCAGCACATGGTTACCTTAACATGAAGACTGAAAGCAAGCAGGAACAGCTGTTCTCCTCATGGTGACAAACCAGGACATTTCTGTGCCCAGCTATGGAATAGTCCGGCACATTACCTCATGCCTTTTCTACAAGATATAACATTTTAAATGGCGAGTTTAAGGGATGCTGTTTTTCAGAGCCAGGCTAGCTGTTTCTCCGTGTTTACAGTCTTTATGCTAGGCTAAGCAGCTTCTAGCAGCTTCATGTTTATCCTACAAATATTAGAGTGGTATCAGTCTTCTGACCTAACTCTCAGCAGGAAGGGCAATTGGTGCAAAACCAAAAATGTCTTACTATTAGAAGTGCAGTAAAAATGGCAAGAGCAGTTTTGTCTTTACAATCGCAATTTAAATTGAAAAACATATAATTGGTAGACTCAAATTTCAAAGTTTTTTGTATTCATTTGATCTCCCCAGGGTAAATGTCTTTTTGGCAGCAAATGTGCAAACCCAAGACGTCCATGTAGAAATGGCCATGGGCAGTCAAAACTGTAGATAACACTTTTTTGAAACCTCTGGAGAATACACACCGGTACAAGGGTCTATAAATAGCATATTTTCTCAGGTTCACTGCGGGAAAGAACATAACCTCTCTGCAGGACACTGCCCCATCTTGCAAGTATTTTGCATGTAAAGCCTTTAACAGAGATCAGTGTGTGTGACCTCTCCTGTTCCTGCATCCATTATCCTCTCCGCGCCATGGCAGTTTAATCCTAGTCTGTAGGAAAATTAACGCCACTTCATAAATGGATGAAAGGAGGGATTTTGAAGTCTCGCGGGAATGCTTTACAGGGCCAATCTTTCACTGTAGCTGCTCAGTGGGAATCTGGAAGGATTTTGCTGCACGGTGGCTGTACATTTCCCAGAACAGTTTGGAAAAGGTACAGTAGGGAAGGAGATTTGTGAGGACAATATATTTCAGAGGTAGAATCGCTGTTATACAACCGAGAGAGCTGGGAGAAACTGTATGAATTATGCTTCTTCTTCCTCATATCGTGTCAAATTTCAAGTTGCGGTCATTTTCTATTTCTCTCTGTAATGGCCTTTATTTTGCAATGGTTTACTTGAACTCCCCTCACCCTCTTCTCTCGTCTCCCTCTCCTACTTTACATTATAACTCCCCCTCAGCCCCTCCATCTTCCAACTTTTAGGAGTGGTTTTAGCTGCTCTGGTGGTGGAGGAGGTAGTTGTTGTTTTAGCTTATTTTAGCTGCTCCAAATCCTCTCTGCTGTACCGCTACACGCAGCCAAACCAGAAGGAAGACATTCAGCCGCAGTCAGAGTAAGATAGGGAGGTTCAGTACAAATAAGTTTAAGTGGGTCTGTGCAGTTTAATTCAGTCCAAACAGACTTCAGACTGAATTTTTTACAAGATTTCCCAAACACATGCCATAAAAGTGCTGACATTTTGGGTAAATGTAGGCTGGCAATGCTTTCAACGATGGGAAACTAACGAAGACATGCAGCATTAAAATGCAACACGATGTTCCTGTTTGATTGAGGCAAGACTTCTGGAGCGCACAGTATTGCCCAGTAGACTCCCAACACCACCAACTAGTATTCAGAAGAGAAAGTTGTGAGAAATGTACAGCAATCCAAGATAAAGTCATTTTGATAATAAACTGGCTCAGAATTACATTTTGGAACATTTAGACATTTGCTTTCTTTGCCCTATATACTTGACTTTTAAAGCAAAAACATTGTTCGATTTATCTTGATACTGAAATATCTTTCTAACCTCTTTTATTCCTATCCAATTGCACATTTCACAAGTGTCTTGTAGTGCTTTCAGCCTTTAAACACTTATCTGCACTAAGTTGCAGCATTATAGTAGTATGCTGAACACACAAATCCACACTGCTGTGCTGTCATTGTGTTATTTGAACAGTTTGTCACCAACATCAGCATATGAAGAGTCATATGACTCCTGTAACTGTAGTGATGTTTGACACCGTCTCCTAGGCAACACTGCCTGACACCTCTAGGGCCTCAGCTGTCTGTAAGTTTATATCTAGGGGCCCCTGGGTGACACTTGACCCGGCTATGATGTCACCACCGCAGGCCCATCCACTACTGAGCTCAGTTGCATGTTACCAGGGGCTGAGCTGTTTCCATGCAGGCGACAGACACACTGCTATCCTATTACCAGAGCAACCAGCTGTCCCCTCTGCATCACACTCACTGCAACACACACACTGCAACACACTCAGTGCCTCCGTACGCTTTAATGGTTCACATGGAGCTCTGCAGGACCCAGAGAGTGGAGATCTGACTCCTAATACCAGCTACGATACAACTTTACAGTATGCCTCCGTTCACATGTAGATAAAAGGCTGAATATTTAGTGTGAACTGTTGTCTTGAAGTCAGAAGTAGTGCTCAAATCATTGATTAATATGTCAAACTTATTTGATGGTTCTTAATTTATGGCTTATTTATTAAGCATCTTTTACTAGTATCTTCTGACTGTTTGTAGACTCATCATGGGACAATAATTATTTAGTTATAGCACGAAACAGTGAAGATGCTTATTTCACTTATGTGTTAGCATTCAGACCATTTAAGGGACTATACAATTCAAAATATTGTGAATAAAATAAAGCATTAAAAGGTGACCTGTTGATTTTCCTCAAGATCAACTAGTTCCTTCAGTATTAGCGAAGTTAATGGCATAATGTTTCAAATATACTGTACATTTGTTTCTTTTCATTATTATATATTGAAGGCATCGTGATCACAGTTAAGGATCCAGAATGGCAGTATTGAAGTGTTTTAGTGCATGACTTCGAAGGTATCGTGTGAGTGAAGACATGATGTAATCAGGCCTTCAACGCTTTGAGTTGCAGAGACGGCCACGAGCAGCAGTATCTAAAAAAATATCATTTGCAATATCTGATACCATCTGTAATATGTCAACACGCTGTGTAGCCTGTCCTTTTACAGCAATTGTGTGTATGTCATTTGTCAGAGGCTGTTACATGTCTGTAACCAGAGACCTCGTAGTTAGCAGATGCCAGCGTGTGCACAGTGTGTGTATGTGAGTGAGTGTGTGTGTGATCGCTTTGAATGCTTGTGTTTGGCTCTCATACACTAAACAGCGTCTCACTTTATCCATGGCTTTTCTTGGTAAGGCTCAGTATAAGAGGCATAGAAGAAAACTCACACACATATAATACCAAGGTCCAAGCAGCGCCACCGCATGACTTCAACACTGACAAGGTAATGCTGTGTTACCGTAGCAACCAAGGGCTATAGACGACATGAGAAAGAAGAAAGGTGACATAATGAGAGAAGATTGAGGTTCACATCAAATCCCCTCATTTAACCCCCATTATCTCTTTCCTCTCATGCACACAACCTTTCTGCTTGACTCTCAGGCACTTAATAGCTTTCTCACACAAAAGTATTCGTCATACGCACACGGGTACAGCAGTTGAGGATAAGCAGGGAGAGCGTGTAGGGGTTTAGGCTCTACTCCTGCTTGGATGAAAAGGAGAGACTGTCGTAGTTTTAACCCCATTTGGCATCGCTTCCAACACACAATGTATGTCTTTCTCCCCTCTACGTGTCCCTCTCTTATCCTCCATTTCTTTCCCACCCCCCCACTCTCTCTCTCTCTGTGTCACCCCTGTCCTTTTCTCTCATGATGTATTTTGCATCGGTATGTCTTGGAGGGGTGAGTGGGTGAAATGTAGGCTGATCTGCCTCTCTAATTCATGCTATCTGTATCAATTTGTTGTGACACAGACGCGCAATAACACACAAAATCATGTCCCGTGGGAGAGTTTGACATGCAATGACATTATTCCATGATAGTGGCTATTCATTTGCGAGAGTGACAGGTTAGACAGAGAGAGGGAGAGATAAAGGGAAAATAAATAATGGAAAACAAATCATCAATAAAGCCCGATTTCAGTTTCAGAAAACCCACAGCTATATATTTCACTGTAACAGCATCTCCTTGATGGATGTGGCATCGCTTTCTACTGACCACTCAACTGGGCCTCAGGCATTCAGAATTTGGAGAGAAAATGAAGGACGCTCAGCTTTTGATGTCAAATCCGCATCATTGGTACTAGAATAAAATACATTCTGTCTTGGATTAGTAACGAGTCGTAATTCATGCCCACTCATTCCTGAGAAGGGATTGAGTGGCAGATGGTATTGATCCAAAGTGCTCCCACAGACACATACACACAATATTGTGAGACAGTTGTCATATTGTTGTTTCATTGCCATGGTTTCCTGAGTGTTTTTTGTATTATCTTCTGTGAACCACATTTGTATAGCTGAATGGATAGATATATTGATAGGTGTGGTTTTACAGTCCTTGGGTTCTCACTTGGCAGGACCATTATTAGCGATGTTCTATTATTACCTGTTGGAGAAAAGTACTATTTTTCTCAGGAACGGGCCATGCTTGCTTATCAGCCACATGCTCGATCCATACCGCCCTTGCTTAGATTTGTAATGCTATATCAGTATCATTTTACAAGTGCTAAAGTGTAGAGGTGTTTGTGATGCAAGGGATTATCCAGATGTATCGCTGCCAATGTCCTTTGGCAGGAGGGCAGTACCTTGTGTTTATGTGTTTCATCTGGCACCTTCCTGTTGTACCTGCACCAAACTAAACTGTGGTCAAAAGAGAAGGAAAAACAAACTTGCTTACAGGCATGTGCACACAAATATCTGCTGTGTTGTCTCCCGCTGATCTAGTTCAAGGTCGCTTCATCTGCAGCAATCTTTTCATTCCTGCCTGACGCAACCACAAATGATATGTTAATTCCTGGATCAGGAAACATAACAAGCCAGCGCCAGTAAGGAGGTCAAGGGTCAAATCCACAGTGGCCTGATTTCATATAATATGTCTGTTTTCCTAGAAAGATCAATGCTATAAACCAGCGTATGAGAGAGGACACAAATAAATGTTTGCACCAAAAATGTAAAAGTCGTCCCTCAATGGGGAACCCTTCTTGTCAAAAGGTTTTTTTTTGCATATTTAACAAGAGTGCCACTTCTTGGAACAACTTTCACATTAAAATAACAATTACATACTTGAATTGGCCAGATGCTTTGGATAGCTCGCCAACAAGCTGTCATTCCAGTTTCTATTTAACTCTGAGTCTCATGTTGCACTAAGGCACTAAGAGATCAGGCTGCAGTCCAAACCCAATGCCACACACACACACACACACACACACACACACACACACACACACACACACACACACACACACACACACACACACACACACACACACACACACACACACACACACACACACACACACCACACACACACACACACACTGCTGCGGGCTCAGGCCAAACCCAACATCCCTGCAGGGTTGAGAAATTCAACCAGAGAAATCTGTTTGTTGGTACCTTCTCAGGGCAGACCATGGACTTGTAATCAAACTAGCTTGTTAAACTGAGAATGTTTCCAATGAATTAGCAGCCTGATAGCTGCTGCAGGCAGACACACTGCTAGCCCTCTCTAATGTGGCTCTGTTCCAAACCAAACGCTTCGTCTTTAGTCACTGCATTGCATTACACAGAAGGCTTAGGGAGTAACGGATTACATTAAACAAGATTTTAAAAAGGTAACTGTATAATTACATTTTTTTTAAAAACGAATCACATTAATGTTACATATAAAAAGAAAATAGAGATTACTAGAACATACAAAACATTTTTAGATAAAGATCGATATATTATAGGTAGGCGTACTGAGAGAATGTTTCTTATGGTTTTTATTTATGCTATTTTAATTCCTCTTTATTTTAAATACATTTCTTTTTTAATGCAGTAGGTGGGGATCTGATTTATTAAACACAAATATAGTTTGCTTTTGATTCAGCTCAAACAGCATTTGTAAACTAATACTGTTACTACATTTTGATATGAAGAATCTTCGTTTCTTCTTTCTTAAGGTTTCATTGTTACAAACACTGAAGTAAAAAACATATTATTGTTTTTTATTTTCTCGTTTTTATTTGCATTGCATTTGATATTGAGGTAATCCAAAAGTAACTGGAAGTAAATAGGTTCCATTATTTTAATATTTTGATATTCAGATTAGGTTACTGATTCCATTTCTTTGACATGTAACTAGTTATTGTAACAGATTACACTGCACTACACTGGCTCCCCGTGGAACTGAGAATCGAATTCAAGGTCTCCGTCCTCACCCACCAGTGTGTCCATGGAACTGCCCCTCCCTACCTCAAGGAACTCCTCACCCCCCATACCTCCTTGCGGACCACCCGCTCCAGCAACTCCAACTTCCTCAAACCCCCCAGGACTAAGCTCCGTACTATGGGAGACCGGGCCTTCTGCTCGGCTGCTCCCAGTCTGTGGAATGCTCTCCCCGACCAAATGAGAGCACCACAGACCGTGGAGCCTTTTAAAAAAGGCCTCAAAACCCATCTTTTCAAAAGAGCCTTTGTCTAGACCTTTTTATCACCCTTTTATTTTATTTCTATTGTTTGTTTTTTATTGCTATTTATTCATTCTACCGTGTTGTGTAATGTTTATTTATACTGTTCATGCTCACTGCTTGTAGCACTTTGGGATTTGAAATCAAATATGAAGTGTTTTATAAATGAAACCCATTATTAGTATTATTATTATTATTATTATTAAATGTTTAAAGTAACCCTCCCAACCCTGATTACACCTTTATTCCCAAGTATAAGGCTGCAACCCAAGTCACTGTATCATGGCTCCATTCCAAACCAAATGTTTTCTCCTCAGTCTGTGTATTAGCTGTCTATTCAAAGCCACATCCTCACACTTTCTCCGCCACTCTTTTGATTATGTGGTCAGTTAATCTCCGGCTCTGTTTGGGACTGCAGCAGGTGCATAAACACACGCAGTGCGACCAGATAAGCTGCAGTGTGTTTATGTGTGAATAGTAGAGATGTTAAGATTCACCGATTCGCATCGGTGCACCGGCATAAACGTTCAAGATGGGAGTGCACCGGTTGAAAGAGTGCACATCGGCTACAGTTTGGGTTGAACCGGGTTGAACTCGCGATGCATCGATTGCGTAGCGTCTTTGCATCGGTAAAAAACCGATTCATTCATATAAAATCCCCTCATCTTGTCAACGCTCAGCAGATACGATCTTTGATATCTTCGCCACTACCGAGGCCGAGAGTCTCAGTTATCAACACACACGGAAGTCGAGGAGAAAGAGAAACACAGCGCACCGAAAAATACCTACAAATCAAACGTTTGGCAACACTTCGGATTGTTCAAGAAAGACGGTGTAATAGTCCTTTATGCTAGGCTATATAGTTGACCGCAGGTCATGGAGAGTAATAAGGTATCCGTAGACCTTTGTATGAGGTATCTTTATTACTTAACAGGTCTACAGTCATGATACATAGATCCGTCCTAGATGCGGGCTTGCATACACACAGTATCACTCCGCAGCCGCACCCCATCAGTAACGTCCTGATGGTATATGTGCGCGGCACAGACGGTCAACTTGAAAAATCGCTCGCAAATTGTTAACGATTCCGAGCCGATTTAAAGTACACAAGTAGTACGAGGAACTTAGCGACGCACATAAAGAGTCGACATGGGGTCTGCGGCTGAAAAGAGAAACCTCAAAGTTAGACATACGAGTTAAATCACTCAGTGAGGTGTTCTGTCAGAGAGAGTGGTGTTTAGTTTACAGCAGCCTGTGATGGCCAATAATAATTTAAATGTATTCCTCACTGTAAGCAGTTATGAAATACCTGTTTGTGAAAGGTTATTTGTGTTCTTTATTGTTCATATAGAACCCACCGCTTTCTGCTCACTGGTGAGTTAGCCTATGAATGAGTGTTAAGCACATCAGGCTGGCAGCTGTATGGGCATTGCTCTATGGTAGCTGTTATTTGCACATTGTTAATCATGAGCAATGCATCCTTACATTGTTTATCTGTGAGGTGTTATACAATTGTACTCCGGAGAGCTTTTAAAGGTAAAAAAATAAACGGCATGATGGGATGTGCAGTACCAAATATGTAAAGCACTTTTTTGTTAATGTATGATTTTCTGCATATAAGGAATAAAACAAAAATCCTCTGTCGTACCATATTGAAGTATCATTATTTTTGCATCGTGTTGAATCGCACCGAATCGCATAATGTTGAATCAAATCGTATCGAACTGTATCGCAACAGGGGTGAATCGTATCGTATCGCATCGCCTGGTGTTTCAAATGTATCGTTAATGTATCGTATCGTGGCAACGTATCGAGATGCGCATCGCATCGGCCTCAGTGATGGAGATGCACATCCCTAGTGAATAGGAGTGAGATCATGCCGTGTGTGTGGCGTCAGATGAGATCTTGAAGGCCTGAAGGCACCATATGGTCTCCGTGTCTCTCGTAGACCTTCCTGTTCTTCTCTCTCACCTCTCCTCCTTCTGCCTTTCTTCTTCTCCACTGTCTTCTCTTTTTTCACTACGCCCTTTTCCTCTCACGTCTCTCCTCCTCCTCTCGACTCCCCACTGTTTCCATCTTTTCCTCGCTTCATCTCTCTTAATCTTTCTGTCACTCACATTTTGCATTCCCACTTTCTTCTTTGCGCTTTCTTTTAAAAGCACTTATTGTCTTTCTTGTGGCGTTATGTCACTTTTAAGCTCTAAGACCTGACGACGTTCAGGGATCTTTGGGTGCCAGTTTCATACCCTTGCAAGCTTGAATATTTCTGGAATATGTGTGAATGAAAAAAAAACCTCTTTTTAATGAGATCTTGTCTTGATGCCATGCACATCTTCTTGATTATAAAACCATCTTTCCACTATAAACCCCAAGACGAATAGATTTGTTTTGAGTGACAACAGAACAACGCGATAATCTGAGATGGAAAATCATGTATTGATCATTTGACACAACATTTTTTTACCTGGAGCCACAACATTTTAAAACTGGATTTGAACACCCAAAAAGCATCCTGTAAAAGACATGAAAAATCCCTTTCTGTCTCATGCAGGTTGCCACATTTCATCATAGTTGGATGGCCATTAGCTGAAATATGGCCCACACCAGCTGACACTGAAGAATACTTCTACTTCTTCTATCTTTCTAGTTGATCTGTTTCTGTCACACGGAAATCGTTTTTCTTTAGTGCCACTGAGGAAAGCACACCTCTGACTTTGAAACACTCAAAAGTTTGAATTATATTATCCAAATACTGAATTGAAACACATTCCTTTTCTAAAAGAACTTCATCAGAGGCATCTTTGATGATTTGAACTCTTGTATTTTCTCTGTTCTTGAATGAATCTGACAAAGAACACCAAAGAATACGTCCCGACGGACCCGATTGTTGTGTCGCCTCACGTCTCCTGCGTCTTGGCCAAAAAGTCGCACTGGAACACACCGCAAATACTTCAGCCGACGGCCAAGTAGCACGTACGCACTGCGCATGCGTGAGTGGCAATAACTCTCCTTAGCAGCAGGTGGCGGTAGTGTGTATTCTTAATTCAAAAGAGGCAACCGGAAGACAGACAGCGTGATATATACAAACAACAAATAGCATGCGTTCCATTTTCACTCTCGTCCATCACAGACTGTTTCACATAACGACTTATAATCCAAAACATGTTAAGTGCGGTACTGGAAAATGAAAAAAAATGTCTTCACTTCCGTTTCGCTTCTCATGCACTGATTCGCTAAGCTGAACAGCCAATCAGAGTGATTTATTTGGCCGACGGCCTTTTGCCGACAGCCTCCCGATTCAACACGTTGAATCGGGAGGCTGTCGGCAAAAGACACAACGGTGCGGGACACACCAATCTGAGTAGGGCGACAGGATCGACGGCCAGACATCTATCGACGGCTGAAATCGGCCCGGTGGCACTCAGTGTGTGTTCATGACAGTGTGTGAAGACCTTGAAGAGTAAAAGCAGAAATACAAGCTTGGTAAAAAATACACAGATTAACTGAGTGGAAAAGAAGAGTGGAGAAGCGAATAAAAAAACACCTGTTATGAAAGACATGGCTGTATTGATTATGCATATTATGTGTCAAAAAGGAAAATTGAATTGGACTAAGTGAGCGAGACTGTTCTGGCAATATGGTTTCAAATTCATGCCAAGAATGTAATTGCATGGAAGAGAGAGACAGAAAATAGAGTATTTCAGATTCTTCTTCCTTAAAGGCTTTGGAAATACTGTTAATATGAAATGTATGTTGATAAAACGTTATGAAATGAGAAAGGGAGTCTTAGCCGGAACACGTTGTGTTTTATTGAACTGAGTGTCATGCAGAGATCGATGGAAGGCTGAAGAAAAGGTAGAAGAGGTGTTGGGATAAACATGGAGGGAGACCCAGCGGCCCAGAGGGAGGGGTGTATCGACTTGGAGGTACTGTGTGGGTGTGTGGAGGGTCTGACGGATAGTGTTGTCCTGTTATTTACTGTCTCCGGTGTTACACAGTACTTCTTGGGGGCGTTTTAACCAGACACCTCTAGAACAATAGTACCCCTCCAACAGGAAGACAAACATCCCCATTTTCATGATCTCTTTTTATGTAAAGCCATTTATTCCCTGCAGGGACCGCAGCATGTGTCCTGCCTGGGTTATATTAAAGTACAACAAGAGAGGAGAGGATGCAGAATGGGGCTTTCATGTTTGCCCATTAGCCGAGGGAGTGTCTCAGAGAGCAGCATCCATCCACTCCAATGTCCAATCCACAACACACACGCACATAGCTGTCGTATCTGTTGCTATGCCACCCGACTTCCGAATGAATTTTCTTTTGACTGAACATATCCCCGGTATAAGACAGGTGGAGAGAGAGTATATGGGGGAGGAAAGAGGGGAAAACAGGGGAGCAAAGCGGACATAATATCAGAAACAGAGGGAAAGAAAGGGGAAGAGAAGAATATAAGGGAGGGGAGAGAGGACAGGAGAAGGGAAAGGGAAGCAAAGAAGCTGAAATGTTTCAGAACAGGAAGGAAATGCAGACAAATAACCTGCAGGTATCTCCCCCATCATTCTCCACCCACGCTGCTTTGTTTCTACAGACTGCGGGCTGTATTAATACATACAGTAATGTGGCATTTCACTGGAGGACTTGGCACAGCAAGCTCAGTGACCTCACCCTGTGTGTGTGTGTGTGTGTGTGTGTGTGTGTGTGTGTGTGTGTGTGTGTGTGTGTGTGTGTGTGTGTGTGTGTGTGTGTGTGTGTGTGTGTGTGTGTGTGTGTGTGTGTGTGTGTGTGTGTGTGTGTCTGGGTCTGAGCATGCTAACATTAGCAGCTGTCAAAACAGACAGTGCTCCTCTTCACATGTGTAGTTAGGACTACAATAGCAGGGAGTAAAATAGAGCAGAGTTCAGTAGGAACAGAGCCCTCTTTTCTCATCTTCTCGACTGTTTTTCATCATTCCTCATCTTTTGTTGTTGACTCACCAGGTCTGGTCAGGTGGTGGGTGGAAGAGCTGGGTGGGGGCAGGCCAATGCCCCCGGGAGGGTGGGTGTGGAGGGGCATGACACACAGCTCTGCAGCCTTCCTCTGTCGGAGGGGCGGGGCTATGGGGGCTTCAAGCCGCCATGCCTGCAGCCTCCACTAGGGCGGCGTCTGAGAAAAGCTGCACCAAAACACCTGAGGAGAAAACAAGACGAGTGAGACTGACTGACAGATATATAGATTTAGCTTTTGTTTTCGCACCTATCCTCCTTTGTGTGCACTCCTATGTGCCCTTACGTGCATTTGCACAAGCATCGCGAACAGACCCCTGGTATTTTACAGGCATTAATAATAGATGTGTGTGTCTTTGGCAGTTTACACAATCATTTCGCCTTCAACAGACATACCCCCTACTGCTACTGTCTGGCACAGAGACTGACACACACACAGAGAGAGAAAAAGTGTGAATGACACAGAGACAGAGAGGGGAGGAAGAGAGAGTGAAGTATAAAGGTTGGAAATACAGGGACATATGGAAGGAACACAAACAGAAAGAAAAGCAAGAGAAATAATGAATGGAAAGAGTAAAGAGAAAGATATTGCATCTGTTTGCGAGTGTGATACTGCCAATCTACCCTTTGGAACGGATGGAGACAGAGAGTACTGCTGGCCCAATTTGAACTGTTCTCTGAATTAGTAAAGGCAACAGTGCAACATCCAACTTAAACTGAATCCTGCGACAAACATTATCTCAAGCATACTGTCTACTGTTCCTGAACATTTTACTGTTTCGAGGATGATGTCGTGCAACTGATCACAATAAATACATCAGCTCTGAAATCTCTGAGGCTATTCAAGTGGTCCATCCTTAGCAAATTGGTTAAAAAAATCAAGACATTAAAAAAAGCAAAGACTATTCAGATCAGACTGCACGTTGAAGGGCCCATGTCATGCTTTTCCGGTTACTACCCGTCCCCTTGTGTGTTATGAAGGTTGTTCTGCATGTAAACGGTCTGCAGAGTCACAAACCCTCAAAGTACACCCTGTAGCGAGTAAAACTCTAACACAGAAAATACCTGTCTATGCTGCCCCAGAACGCCTCGTTGGAGATTTCTCTTCTTCCATTGTTTACTTCTTGGGTATAGTGACCTATTTCGGATATAGTGACGTAACGTAACGGCTCCGCAGATTGGTCCATTTGGTCCGCGGAGCCGTTACGTTTGGACCATTCCGTGGAGTTCCTCACACACACACACACACACTCGGCGGGACGTTGCGAGGCTCGCTGCTGCGAGGAGCGGGACACTGTGAGCTGGGACAATGTGAGCTGGCTCACTGGTGTGGGGTCGGCGAGACACCGCGGAACTCAGCCTGGGCACACACACAAACTCCCAGCCAGGCTGCGGGTGTGTGTGTGTGTGTGTTTCGGGTTGGGTTTCGCTGTGTCTCGCTGTCTCGCAGGCGGCCACTGGGCTCACAGGGAGGGGGGGGGGCAGGAGCTCCAACAAGCCGTGTAGGACAGAGAGTGAATACACACACTATACAGAGATGCTGTATGAGAAACCAATGTGATTTTGGAACATTGCACAATATAAATCTCAACAATGGAATTATGATCAGTAGAAATGGCATGGGACCTTTAAATATAAACAAACTATTTTGCACCAGTATGTGATCGAATAACCTGAGTCATAGTGTTATATATAATATAGTTACTTCTATAGTTAAAAAAAAATGTTTGTCTCTTGTTTACAGTTTTCTATATTATATGGAGTCTGACTGGTGGCCATTAGTTTACTGTATCAGTGTGATAGATGGACTTTTATCTTGATGAAAAAGTTGAAAAAGAATAACCAGTCCAATTACAGCAGTGTAATGAAACGTATCCCACTTGCTCTAAAAAAAAAGATGAGTTTTCTTGTCGACTGTTGATTAATTACAGTGAAAATAGGTTTGATGAGTGGGGAATGACCATGGGAGAAATCTTGTTGGAACCTCAGTGCCACATGACTGATGCTGGCTGTTGACTCGCCCCCCCTGGGCCAATCAGTGTGATTTTTAAAAGCAGTACTGCTGCTGCGAGAGGCGTCTTTTTGGAAAGTATCCTTAAAACCCAGTCACTAGTGTGTGAACTATTGCACTAATCAGATTAGGCTGTTGTTCACTGGTTGGTTTGTGAGGATTGGAAAGCTCATTTTGCAATAAAGGGGAATGGGAATTATTGAGTGTGTTTGCATTCATTTGTGAATGCGTGTGCAGTAATTATGTAAATGTGCACCTGCACTGCCTTAAATAGGCCTATTAAGCAAAAATGATCCAGAGTTGTGGCAGGATAAAGTGGAAATGAGGGGAAAAGAAAAGAAAACATGATAAATGGATTCAGATGAAGGAGGTAGATATTATGCACAAGCGGAGTGACAGACTGCAAACTTAACACTCAGGGTGAGTTATTTACAACCTGCAATATACGTCAGTGGAAACTGGAGGAGAGGGGAACAAAGTAAGGGATGAGGTGAAGAGGAGATGAGGTGTAAAACAGAGACAGCGAGGAAAAGATAAAAACAGGCGAGGCAGGAAATGACTTAAGTGGAGGGGAGGTAAACATAAAGGTAATGGGCAAAGAGGGCGGTCATTCAAATTCTCCTCCACAACCTCTCCAATGTTTTGATATGTGTGTGATGAGTGTGGGATTGTGTGTGTGCGCCCAGGTAGTGCTATTTGTGTTGTCATTATTGCTATTACTGCCTGCCAGACACTGAACAAAATATGAAGCACGCGTCTGATCTCTCTGCTCTGCCCTCTTTATTTATATTCCCCTCTGCATCTTATGCCTTCCCCTTCTCCTCTCCATCATCTCATCCTCTGCCTTTCTTTCTGTTCACTGTCTTTATGACCTTCATATTCAATGTTCACGATTCCCCTCCCTCTCGTTCCATCTCTCACTCTCAGGCTCTTTCTTCGCCTTGACAAGCGACAGCATGTACCGAGGATATTCTGCAGATAGATTTCCTGCATGTGATTTAAGTCACATTAGCCAGGCACTACTGGGACATTCGTGTTGTTCTTTTTAATTGAGCACAAGAGCTTCATTGAAGAATTCTGGAGCACTAACTAGAAATTAAAGTAACTTAATGGTAGCTCTGTTACGCTGTTTTTTGTCTAAAATATACAGTGAATGTATATACAGGAGCCAGAGATGTTCACAAGTCTTTTTTTGCAAGTCCAAGTCAAATCTCAAGTCTTTGGTCACGAGTCCAAGTCAAGTCTCAAGTCTTTGTGGGGTGAGACTTGATCAAGTCTCAAGTCTTTGGTCACGAGTCCAAGTCAAGTCTCAAGTCTCTAAAAAATAAAAGTCTCATGTCTCTTCTGGTTGTAATAAGCCTTCTATTGTCTGCTGCTATCCAGTCTGTTAAGAATACTGCACAGCTATATCTAAGAAATTCAAAGCATTTACTGTATTATTATCACTCCTATATCTATTAGCATACAGTATCAGTACTGATTAGTTGTATGTTATATGATCACTTTAAACAGGCTATTGCAATGCAATATGAGGACAAACATCACACTTTAGCTAAATGCAAACAACTTATAAGCAAAACACTTCAGAATCAGAAATCAGTATCACAAATACTTTATTAATCCCCCGCAGGGAAACTGTGTTAAAAGTACTTAAAAGTAAACGTTTGTTCTGTGCCATTTGCAACTAAAAAACTATTGCTGCAATATTATCTGAAATATACTGAACTGGTGATATTAAAACATGACCTGTTCCAAAAGAGATATCTACCATTAACACCATTTACCAGCCAAATGCTGGTAAATCATGCAAGTGGCTGGTACTGTATGTTGCACGCACCAGCCACAAATAACAATGGCAATCTATTGAGTGGCTGGTAACATTTCAACATTCACTAGGCTAGCCATTTGGCCAGTGGACAAAAATGTTGAAATGTTACCTCTGCAACCGTATTGTTTAATTACACTGGGTCTCTAATTACATCTTTTAAGTCTACTATAAATAAACATATTCCTCTATCCTCTCACTCAAACCCAGTGTAATGGTAACCTGATAAACCTGTAACATTAACATTACGTGGTCAACAATAAACCTGTAACCTGCCTATAAACCGACAGATGTATGTATGTATGTAACTATGTATTTTTCTACGTTTAACGTTAGCCAGTAGATGGTGGCAGCGGAACGTAATGATTAACGTTACCGACCTTTTTTATGTCATGTCAAGAGTTGGATGTCAACGCCACTCAACGCAAACAAGTGTGACAAGCAAACATTCACTCATCTTTTCAAATATTCAGTTACAAAGCTAGTAGCAAGCTAAGTTAACATTACATAGCTGATGCTGAGCTAAACATGTTTGCTAACCGTCCATATGCGTTAATGTGACTGACCTCTCCGGGTGAGTTTTCAAGTGCCTGATGAAATTTGACGTTGTTGCACCAGCATCCTTGATTTTAATATTGCAGACTTTGCAGTGTGCGCTCCTTTTGTTGGTGCCGCCGGCGTTTTGTTCGAAGTTTTTATAGTTGAACCTAATTACAAGCGGTACAGCTGCAGGTGTGCCGCCGGTCGCCATGGTGTTACCATGATGTTAATGTTAATGTTAAAGGTGGGGTAGGTAAGTTTGAGAAACCGGCTCGAGATACACTTTTTGTTATATTCCCTGGAATGCTCTTAACATCCCGATAGCCGGCCCGGCTAAAGTAACTGGATGGCCTACCTGCCTGTCAGCCTCCCATCGGGGCACAAACTTATCTCTTGCCCTCATTGGTCATGTGCGCGTTCGTGTGTGTTGGAGGAGGGGCTCTGTGAGGAAGTGGCAGATTTTCTCCGGTTGTGTATTTTCAAATTCTAGCGATCTCGAGCCGGTTTCTCAAACTTACCTACCCCACCTTTAATACGCCAAAAATAGAAAACACAATGATTGTTCACGAGTCCCAAAACACGAGTCCAAGTCGAGTCCGAAGTCTTTTGAGCAGGAGTCCAAGTCAAGTCTGAAGTCTCTGTGTGTGCGACTTAAGTGCGACTCGAGTCCGAGTCACAGACTCGAGTCCCCATCTCTGACAGGAGCCAAAATTATATTAGCTTCAGTGTAGGCTAATCCTCCTGGGACCCAGCCCATTGAAAATGTCCACTGTAGTGGACATTTTGTTAACATGCATCTCCTTTTACTCTTTTGAGCTACTCTATCAATCCCTGATGTACTGTACAGAGGACATCCTGGTCTTTCCAGTGATATGTCATTGCTTAAAATTGCATGCTGGGAAGTTCCTCTTTCTTTTCATCCAAAATGGCTGGCATACCAAAAACAAAATGTTGTAGAAGCAGGAGGAGAAGTCAAATATTGTTGAATAATTGTCATTTTTACCATGAAAATCAAATATGTTCTTGTTTATTAACATGTGAGGAACTATATAATTAGTTCTGAAAGCAATTCAATAATTCAAGTTTTCAAATAACAGCCCTTTTATAAATGTCCATTCTAGTGGACGTCAGAACCATCTTCATGGACTTTATGACTCAATATTGTTGCAGGAGACGGAACTGAAGCAGACATTTTCTGTACCAGATAGTTCAGGGAGATTACGATGTTGAGCTCTCAGATGATGAGAGAGATGAGGATTTCACACCTGGGATAGAAGAGGGTCAAGAAGAAGGGGGGGAAAGATGCAGGAGGCTCCATGAGCGCACAGATACAGACAGAGACAGATAGGGACGAGCTGGAAAGACATGGCCCTCTGTGGGCCAAGAGTAGCACGTATGTCTTATTGTTGTTTTTATTTTAAGTGGAGCCATGAAAAATGAGAATTGCCTCAGGAATGCAAGCTTTGTTTCTATGAGCAGGTCAAATGGAGACCACATCCATAAAACTAGTCAAGATGACCCTACAGCCCGTGCTGACTGGAGTCAATGAGGTACTTTCCCCACTACGTTGACTACAAAGTCTTTGAAGATCTGGAAAGATTCACCAAAAACCAAACTAGTTTTTTATTGACCAAATAAACAGCAATGTTCAGATCAATTACTTATTCATGTTTTAAATAAAGGTGAATGTATTCTTGTATTAATATCACTCTATAACCATAATACGTTACATAGTCCATCTGTTAATTCTGTCTTTTCAAACTAATATGGTCCCGACGTCCTCTACAGTGGACATACTGGAACATTTTAAAATTAAATTAAATAAAAAAATTCTAAATTGCAAGATGTTTTTTTAACCCTAAATAGGTAGGAAATCACAAAAAAAAGGAAATTGGAAGACACTTTTTTTCCTCGGGTCCCAGGAGGATATGTTTTTTCCATACTTAATTTTACCCTCTTCACTTTTTTCTTTGCTGTGGTTGTTTTTCAAGTAAACATTTTTGCGATAATTTCAAGATTTCTGAAATCAATCTTTGTTTGTTGTTTCAGCTTTGGGACTGTAAGTGTTGCTTTGTTTTGCATATTGGTTTCATTCATGGCTTTGTGTTTGTTTTTGTGTAGGGGGGGGATAAACAGTTATTTAATTAAATGAAAAATATTCAGTCATATCAAATGTCTGCAAAAACCGGTAACAGAGCTTCTATCAGGTTTATAGCCTAATACTCATTTATCTTTATCATGACTTTTTAATAGTTTTCTGTACCTTTTAGGAATTGAATGGGAGTAAATCAAAAGGAGAAAGGCAGAAATAATTTAGGGAGTTGGAAAGGGGAAAAAAAGACGTATACACATTTTGAACTCTTTCAACATGTGGTTATATTGTGCTGTCACTGTGTATTGCTGGAAGGTCACCTCTACAGCCACATGTTACTATCTCATCATGTTAAGTCTGTCCATGTGTCTATTCTCACAAAGCTTTTTATACCAATTTGACCTGGACACGGGGCAGCCAAAATCCACACATGCAGCATGCACACATTCACACACACGTGTAAATACTCGGGTGCCTGAATGGTCTGCATGTTGGGGGAGTCAAATAACAAGTTCTCCCCTCCTCTGGTCGACTCTGCTCCCCTTCTTCTCTCCTCTGCCTTTTGTGTGTGTGTGTGTGTGTGTGTGTGTGTGTGTGTGTGTGTGTGTGTGTGTGTGTGTGTGTGTGTGTGTGTGTGTGTGTGTGTGTGTGTGTGTGTGTGAACTTGCATGACCAATATCTTGTATTAATATTGCTGAAATGTTGTCCAGTTTGCAGCCAAATTGAAATCCACTTGCACACAAGAGGATGTCTTTCCTTGTGTGTGTGTGGCCCCTGAATGAATGGCATCACAGCTGTAAAGATACAGCCCAACTGTTAACCTTCAGCTCTACCCTTTACTCCCTATTTACACACATATCAGATTATTTGCCAAAACAAACTACATTATTACAATAGATAGGAGAAAGAAATGAAGAGTCATAAATTGTGTGTTTGAATGTGTGTTTGTCAGTGTAACAGCGCAGGTTGCTAACAAAGGCTGAGAGAGGCAGACAAGCTCCTCTAAATCAATTTTTAATGGCTTTTTTTACACAGGAGAGTGGAGCAACACAACATACACACACACACACACCTAAGCACACACACACACCTAAGCGCACACACACACACACACACACACACACACACACACACACACACACACACACACACCTAAGCACATGCCGATAGCTTGACAAATAGAGCAACACATGTGTTGACAGGCACATGGTGTAAAAATATGTCCAGATATATAATTATTAGGGCCGGGACTCGATTAAAAAAATTAATCTAATTAATTAGAGGCTTTGTAATTAATTAATCGAAATTAATCGCATTTTTAATCACATATAAATATTTGACCTAAGAACAGTGAGAAGCAATTTTTTTTTCACATGGATTTTAGTATACCATTAGGCGCATTCACACCGCAGTACTTTTCCCACAAAGGTTCATGAGAATTTAGTTCATGAGAACTCTTTGAACCTGGAGGTGGATTAGGCAAATGAAGCCGCTGACGTCACTTCTTCTTCTTCTGCTTTGGGTTTACTGGCAGGCCGCAAACCACTTCACGGCGTATACTACCGCCCAAAGTCCCCGGCCGGAAGTCCCCGGAGTTAGGGACTGGCTTCAGTAGAAGCTGCTGGGAGTCCCAGCAGCCTTCCGAGTAAATCGCCAGAACGCCGACACCTCCTCATCTCCACCGCTCCCATGTTTTATTTTGTGTTGCCATAAGTTAGTCTCTCTGCGTTTCTGCGCTGGGCTAATGCTAATAATGCTAATGCGAGGATAATAAAATGGCGGCTTCACAACACTTTTTGGGAGTTTTACGGGGCGTGGTTTGCAATCCTCCTAGCCAATCAGAAATATAGCTCTTTTCTCACAAGAGAGTCGTACGACTTTCGTGGGGGTAAAAAGGTTCTCATGAACTAATTTTAGTACCGGTGTCAGTACCAGATATGTTCGGGCTACCAGATATGTTCGGGTGTATTTCCGTCGCATCCGTCTTCCGTCATATCCGTCATATACTCACCTCCCTCTGCTCCCAGCGCTCTGCTGCCACACACCGGCCGTCTGCGGAACTGCAGCCAGAGGAACTCGGGACAGCCTGTTATGTGAGGGTGCTATGGTGGGGTCCCATGTACTTGTGCACATAAATAATGTTTCTAATTATTTACAATTTAAAAAAATATATATATTCTGCGTTACTTTAGCCAACACTTTTATAAGGCCACTAGATTAGATAATTACGAAATGTGTAGATAGAATACATATATTTCAGGTTGTTATTTTGTCATTATGTTTAATGTTTTATTTACCTTTTAGTATTTGTATATAGTATCTGAACTTTGGAGAGGAGTTGGGAGACACACGACACATCACATCTACAGATCAAGGCGAAGCGAATGGAAGTACTCCCATACTCCTAGCGTGAAAATGTTTGTGAAAACGTGTGCAAAGTCTCCGAAAATCCTAAAAATAAGCTCATATTTGAATTCCCCATAAAAAAACACATCATTCAGTAAAAACAAGGCCCCACTGATCATCTACTCTCTGAGACGATTCCAGGGATCTCTGGCTTGAGTTTCGACCACCAGGGAAAGTGGACAAAAGTGCCCGAGATCAGCCTCTTAATTTACCCAGGGCCTAGTGCTTGGCTTTGGGCATGAAAATTCAGGAAACTCCCCTGAGTATTTTATTAAATATCTGAACTTTGGAGAGGAGTTGGGGGACACACGACACATCAAATCACATCTACAGATCAAGACGAAGCTAGTGGAAGTACTCCTAGCGTGTGAAAATGTTTGTGAAAAACATGTGCAAAGTCTCCGAAAACGGAGCAGTGACTGTGAAGCTAGCTTTGCGGCTAGCGGTTAGTTGTTATTGTTTGAAGTTGTTGCTATGGAAACAACATGACGGAGAAAAAATTAATATCTTCTACATATAATAACGGAAAAGTAAAGAATGAAGTGTAGGCTATGCCTGTTTGAAGTTGTTGCTAAGGAAACAACATGACGGAGAAAAAGTATAATCTTCTACATATAATAACGGACAAAGTAAAGAATGAAGTGTCGGCTATGTTTAAATGTTCGGAATTTGACCGTGATGGCCCTCTTGAGTTGCCGTAAAATATGACGGACGACGGAAATACACCCGAACATATCTGGTAGCCCGAACATATCTGGTACTGACACAGGCTCTTTTTGGTGTGAACGCGATAAAAGAGGCTAACGTCCACGCTAGCTTCCACGCTAGCTGCTATATGTTTTGCATTGAGGTGATACTTGAGGCTTGATGTGCTGCGGTGATATGCGAATTCCTTTTTGCATAATTTGCACACAACCGTGCTCTTATCGACGCTTCCATCCGTCCGTTTTTTAAAACAACATTTCCCACTGTTGTTCACTGTGGTTTGTTGTTGTCTGAAGTCATGAACGTTAGTTGGTGCTCCAGTATAATCGGTACGCCTGAAACTCATCCAGTGAGAAACGTTCCGCGGTGCAAAAATAAGTGCGATTAAAATGCGTTAATTTTTGTGTAATTAATTAATCTTAATTAACGCGTTAAAGTCCCGGCCCTAATAATTATTACACATGCATGTATTGTGGGTATGCAGACACATACTGTACATAAACACACACATTCTGTTCAGGCATTCACCTACAGGTCACATTTTATCATTTGGATATTGCATTTATTTTATACCATGTTGTCATACACATTTTAAACTATTACTAATGTTTTGTTTTTATGAATTCAGTTCACCAAAATGTAAAGTGCATATCCACATTATGTGATGAGCGGTTTTGCAAGACTTCTCCGACAAGTCTAAAGGGTTAGCTATTTATTTAAGATGTGTAATGTTGGCACCAGGTCATTGCTATTCTCTCCAGGTTTATGTAGCATCGTCATTACTTGTGGAATAAATAGACAATTCAAATTAATTGGTTGCTAATGTAGAGAGGCACAAGAGGATATCAGGGTGGAGTGCCTCACACCCACTGTATTATCGTATAATTACACTGCAGTTCTCCAAAGTTAATCACGCTTTCATCACACCCTTTTACACCTCCTACACAGGGTTCTACAGCAAGTGAAACAAACATTGACTACAGTTTAGGCAGCCAATTCAAGCAATTATATCACATTAGAATTAGAACAAATAAAGACATGCACTTGTTTGTCTACATGGGATACGTCAAGAAAATAAGCTAAAAAGGTTCAAATTAAATGATGCTTTAATGGAAGTATAACAGATGACATCAGTAGTAATGTGATGTGCTGTTTTGGTGTGGTGGCCAGAGTCTGACCTGCAGGTCACATGACACCTCTGGGTTTACAGACACTTTTTTCCCATTACTATACAGTAAATCATGTCCTGGGCATCATGCAGACACAACCATTTACTGTTCCTGGTTTGTTGTTATTTTGAAATATAAGAGTTTCTTTACAGCATATCATTTATTTGAAGGTATTTTTTCCTTAATGCTTTATTGCTGCCATGTTCTTCTTTTATGTTTAGCTGAAAAATGTAAAAACAACTTGTTTTTAAATGAACCTTCTCCCACTTCTGGCTAGCTTTTCCCCAAAACCACAGCTCAACATTTTTTGTGAATATTGTATGGTTCCAGAAAACAGGGCTGACATTTTCAGCATCCACCTTTGGCCCCTTACAAAATGCCCATTTGTTGTGAAAAAAGCCAAGTCTACACGTGCTACATCTTTAATTCTGGTCGTAAAATGAGAGCAGGAGCAGTTGAAATCAAGTGTGTGAGTGAGAAGAGAACTAACATCACAAACAGACTTACCTTTTGACCAAATATCTCAGACAGCACCAGCCTTATAGCTTTCTGCCATCAGCCATCCTCGATAAAAAAAGATTTCCCAAAAAGAAATCCATACATTCAAGATCCTGGTCAAGTGAATATTGTAAGAATAATCCTCTTTCTGTACAGAGACAATCCCCCCAGCTTCCCTTTAGCCCAGCAATAAATTGTGAAAAAGGAGGGATTGTAGAAAGAAGAAAAAAACGAGATGAAGAGAGGCTTAGAGACACAAGAGGAGGGATGAGGTCCGTGGAGGGAGAGGGATGTAGATAGTTAATCCTTTTTCTTCAGATCTATTCCTTATATGAACGATACGTCCTGTTCGCCGTCCTGTTCTTTGCTGTGTGCGTCTGAGAGGCGTGAGTGTGTGTGAAAGGAGAGAGACGGATGGTGTGTGTGTGAGGGAGAAAAAGAGACAACGCGTTATGTTGCTGCCGTCATACGCTTTCCCCTCTGTGTGTCGCTATGTTAGTGATTCCAGCACGCGTCGGAGTGTGTGTGTGTTTATCCACGCATGTACACTTGAGGGCTGTCTTTCCGGAGTGTGTGTGTTTGTGCCCCCACCTCCCCTCCCCTCCTTCTTTTCCCTATGTGTGTGCAGTCTTGCATGTGGCAGGAGAATACGTGTGTGTGTGTGTCTTGTCAAATATAGTAACATTAGTGTGTGCATCCTCTGTCTGCCTGCAGCTCTCCCACTGTGACAGAGAGGGAGGTGGAATATAGAGGATCATAATAAAGCAGAGAGAGGAAAGGGGGGAGTAGGAGTTGGAGGGAAAGGAGTAAAGAAAGAAAGTAAAGAGACGGGAGGTAGTGAGAGGAAAAGGGGCTGGTGGAAGAGGGTTAAAGATAGGAGGGAGGGAAAAGGTAAGGGTAGATGCAAGAAGGAAAGCTATAGCAATAGGGGGAGGGAGGAAGGGAGAGAGAGAGAGAGGGAGGGGGGATCAGCTGATTTCAGTGAAGATGAGAATCTCCCTTTTACCACATGGGCTTTTCTCCTCCCTTGATTTGTGCTCTGTTTTTTTCTCCTCACATCTTCCTCGCTCCACTTTCATTTTCATTCTACTCCCTGTGGCACTTCTCTTAGCGGCTGGCTTTGTGTGTGTGTGTGTGTGTGTGTGTGTGTGTGTGTGTGTGTGTGTGTGTGTGTGTGTGTGTGTGTGTGTGTGTATAGAGTAGAGTATGTCTGCATATGGCTTTGTGTGCACACGTCCTAGACTGTGTGTATGTTTATTAGTCACATTGAGGGGGGGGGGGGGAAATGTCCACATTTTGGGACAAAAAGCTGGTCCTCACAAGGTAAAGCAATATCATTCCGGGTACATTTTGGGATATTGTAATTGTAAGTGAGTGCAATATCCTCCAAGTCATTGTGTTGTGTGTAGTGGAATTGTCTGAAACGTTTTCATTGGAAGACACCAGTGATCATTGTCGATGGTGGATATGAACTGGTGGGGGGACTCTGTGTTTATTTGAACACAGCATATAATTACTTGGCTGCTCCCTTACATGGACTGGATCATAGTGCGCACACAAATACACTCACACACACAAACACAGACACACACACACACACATTGTGCTGCTAATGAGCATGTGAATCATTTGTCTCGACGGTGGATCATTTCACTGCATGTTAGTGTGAAAAATCAGGGCACACCGCTGCAGGACACCCAGGTTGTCAAAATACCTAATACGTATTATGTATTGTCAAACTGTTATCTTTTTCTTATTAGCAAAGAGGGATGATCAAAACATTCAGGTTCTGGCTTCTCATTTATAGCAGGTTTCACAGGATCACATGACAAAACTGGCAAGCAGCACATCATATAGAGTGTCTCTAATAAATATGAAGGAAATGAGTAACTTCAGGCCAGCATTAAACTTGTCAGCGGGATCATTTTTAAAGGAAAAACCTCTCCTCTATAACTGTATTCTAATATTGTCATCCAGCTCTCCTACTGACTAGTCACCTACCTGTTCACCTTTTTGAGTTTGCACACATCACTGTGTCTCCAGCTTCCTGAGTTTGCACACATCACTGGGTCTCCAGGTTCCTGAGTTTGCACACATCACTGTGTCTCCAGCTTCCTGAGTTTGCACACATCACTGGGTCTCCAGGTTCCTGAGTTTGCACACATCACTGGGTCTCCAAGTTCCTGAGTTTGCACACATCACTGTGTCTCCAGCTTCCTGAGTTTGCACACATCACTGTGTCTCCAGCTTCCTGAGTTTGCACACATCACTGTGTCTCCAGCTTCCTGAGTTTGCACACATCACTGGGTCTCCAGCTTCCTGAGTTTGCACACATCACTGTGTCTCCAGCTTCCTGAGTTTGCACACATCACTGGGTCTCCAGGTTCCTGAGTTTGCACACATCCCTGGGTCTCCAGGTTCCTGAGTTTGCACACATCACTGGGTTTCCAGGTTCCTGAGTTTGCACACATCACTGGGTTTCCAGGTTCCTGAGTTTGCACACATCACTGGGTCTCCAGGTTCCTGAGTTTGCACACATCACTGGGTTTCCAGGTTCCTGAGTTTGCACACATCACTGGGTCTCCAGATTCCTGAGTTTGCACACATCACTGGGTCTCCAGATTCCTGAGTTTGCACACATCACTGGGTCTCCAGGTTCCTGAGTTTGCACACATCACTGTGTCTCCAGGTTCCTGAGTTTGCACAGGCCAATGGGTTCAAACACTATACTGGTCAGCTGCCCAACACACACATAAATACAACCTGAGATTGACTCCTCTGGTTTCCTGTCCATTTGTGGGCGCTTGTGTTGGCTTCATTTTTTTTCAATGTACTTCCTGAAAATAATAAATCAGTTTTATCTGCCAGTAGCTGCTGCCAGTGCGCTCTTACTGTACATAGTACTCTCCAGTAATAGTTATAAAAGATGAGTGCAATATACCAATTCACTCAGTGTTTGTGTGTATGTGTTTGTTTGTGTGTGTGTGCGTCCATCTGTCCCAACGGAGTAATTAGCCCTGCACCCTCGTTCTAGAGTTCAAAGGTCAGGGCCGAGCGTGAGCCACAGGGTTGCAACCTTTCAGCTTCTTAGTGCCAGGCTCAAAGACACTTTGAATCAAATATAGAAAAAATGCCACATACGCCTATACTGTTGAAAAATGCATTAATTTTACTGTCAAGGTTTATTGTGCCATATATGATTGCTGCCATTTTGGCTAAAAGATAATATATTTCAAAATACATTAAACTAAGGTTAAATTAAATATATATATACTGTATATATAATTCAAACTAACTAACTTACTGCAGAACACACTCTTGACTTCTGTGCACCCTCCCTATGCTCTCTACACGTTTATCAGGAATATTCATTTGCAAATACATTAATCTGATGGAGTCATTGTGTCCCTGAGTGGAAAAGGCCCTCCACATGGCAGCACTTAGATTTTATTTCGCTTCTCTGAAATCAAATTCGATTTGCTTCAACTTTCTCTTTGATTTTCTCAATGGTTTTAATGGTTTTGCACAATTTAATAATACACAAACATAACAGATAACAAATGACAAACAGTGCAGGAAGAGGCAAAAAACCATTCGGCTTATTCAAAGCCTCTACCTAAATAATGTTCAAAATCACAATTTTATATAAAACACAAGATCAATATACAAACAGTTGCTTGGATTCAATAGAAAACATCTAAACAAAATAACACTGATGTGAATATGAAAACCGGGCATCAAACAGTAGTCAAAATATTCTTTAGGTCTTTTTTAAAGCGACGCAGCGAGGTACGGTTTTTGACCTTTTAATATGCAACAGATTAAATGACCATTGTGAGTACAGCCATCAGAGAAAGGTTATTTTGCACCCAAGCCATCAGATTCTTACTCTCATTACCTGGGCATCTGTGTTTCCGTTATTCTTTAATCACTGTATTTTTGACAGTAGAATCTGTATGTCGTACATGTTTAAATCTTAGTGTCCCATGAAAATAATTCCCACAAAGCAGAACTTTATTAAGACAGGCTTCTAATGAACTTTCAACAATGAATTATCACTGCGTGCCCTCAGAGATTCTGCACTATACTCTTTCAAGTCGGCAGCAACAAGTCATTCATTTAATGCAGCTACAAAATCCGCCTCAAGTACATAGTTTATAAAAGTTTGATGATTTCTATAAACAACTGCTGTGATTTGCCCCAGCTCCTTCGAGTCGTCTTTGTTGACTGATTGAGAGACAAGAGGTTTTTATCACGAGATAAGAACGCAAGGTAAGCTCGATTTATTTGCTCCTGTGAAGGATGTGTCCGCTTTTTCAGGCTGTTTATGTGTCTGCCATCGAGGCCTGCTGGCGCGTGGAGGCTTTGTTAATGCCAGCACCTTCTGCCAAGCGACTTTTCTGGCCGGCTCTGTTCCATCGATGCTGCAGGAAATACGTGTTTTGAAAAATGATTACTGGCAGTGGTTTGAAGCAAGAAAGTGTATCTTTTGACCTTTCTGCCTGCTATTATATTCTCTATCAGATATATTTCTTCTTTAGCTACAGGCCTATTCATTATCCAGGAGGCATTATTAAATCCATGCACTCCTTGTTCGTTGCCTCTCTTATAGACGATGTATGAATTGAAACCCATTAAGTTGCATTCATTAAAAGTTGTTGTCTCTCCCCTTTCTGCTCTCTTTCTCCTCTACCTATTCTGTCTCCTCCTTCATCTCTCGCGTTCTCTCTTTATCTTCTCACACCCCCACCCCCTCCCTCAATCTGGAATTGACTGTGCTATTGGGGGAGTGTCAGTGAAGATTAATTGGATCTAGTCTCTGTATTAACACCAGGTCTGGCCCCGGCACGTTTAGCGCTACAACCACAACGAGTTCCTGAGCAAGTAACTTCAAGGCACTATCAATCTCACCTCACACACACACTGAAAAGACCATGGTGCCATCCCAGGCGTCATCGGTGTGTATGTTCCCATAAATCAGTGATTTCTATCATCCCAGCCTCATATGGACCAGACAGTTTTATGGCCCTTTGGTCAATATGGTCAATGAGAAATCAATCAGGTTTTAATTCATGAGTTGAAACAGACAGGCTTTTATTGAATATTCTTATTGTGTTCTCATTAGTTTATTTATAATATATCTGGTTTCCCTCCTTAGCTTTAAAGCACTTTTATACTGGTTTATAAAGCACAGTATTGCATGTCATCTATTTTATTGATACTTTAAGAGTGGCTTGATTGAAAGAATATTTTCTGACCTGTCATGTTTATTCATGAAGTAAATAAGGTAGCACGTACTGTATTTTCCAAGTGAATCCAAGTACATGTCAAGTTGATGGATTATTTTAAGGATCCAATGCAATAGACTGTTAAACTATTTGGAAATGTAATGCTTTTTTTGGAAAAGTGCATCGTCAGTTGTGACCTCTTGCTGCATGAGTCATTCATCTTGTTTTTAAACACTTCTTTTCTTTCCTATCAAATCAACCTGCCTTCAGGAAAATAAACAAAAAATGCTACATTATCTTTTATAATCTCATAAAGTATAATTGCTAAAGTGCTCCTTTAAGCTGACTGCTTTGAGGATATTTTAGCAACCACAACAGGGATACACTAAAACACATGGTGATCAGTTATACAGAAAGGCCTTGGCAAATCAAGCTGTGTAAATAATACATCTGATATTGTTTAGCTATAATTTTGTGTGTACTAATAGCATTTTTGTCTGAAACATACACAGTTTTACATTATTAATACTAACTTAACTGTTTAATTGTTATTTTTTCAAAGCAACTGAACAGTCTTGCTGTTTAATGAGTGGCCTTTTATTAGGGAAATACATTTGCCTCCACAAAAACATCATATCTTCTTTTCAGCAAACACTTGAAGCACAATTATGTGTGTTTTTCCCTTGAGCATTACGGGTGCTTCTAGCATACAACACGCTAAAACTACACAAAGTAGCCTGACTGTGTAGCAGCATATAGTCAGAGCTTGGCTTGTGATGCATATCTACCAACACACAGTCATTAAATAGGTCATCAAAATCGTTATTTGAAACCCAGAAACATTGGTTGCCAGTTTCCTTACCTCCTAGCTTTTTGAAAATGTTGTTTGAATTAAACATACTGTATCTTCCTAATTAAAAGAAGAAAAAAACAGCATGAGCAAAAACAGGCCCATCTGAGGTCCGGACCTGTAATAGTTTCAGAAAGTCACTGTGTGTAGCCAGCTGGTTTATTTCCCTTTAACACGCTATCTGTCACAGCAGGATACATTAAGTGGTAATATCGATGGATTATGAAGTATTTTAGCTGCACACTCTCCCTCTCACACACCAACACACACACACACACACACCACACACACACACACACACACACACACACACACACACACAAAGTTTATCCCCTCTGAGAGTCTCATTAATTTGGCCAAGTTGATTTGTTCTGAAAGGCTCTGAATTCATCCAATCCAGACAGATGGCAGAGTGGGATTTCCTAGAGGAGAGGCAGACAGAGACAGAGTGGCATGAGGCCGGCAGCAGGCGAGAGTGAGTGGGGGCGACAAGAGGGAGAGAACATCAGAGGTAAAGGGAGTACAAAGTAAAACAGAGACAATCAATAAGATAGCAAAAGAATAATTGAGGGAAATATAGAGAGGAATAGTTGAGAGACAAGGAGTGAAGAGCACCATCTGTCTTTTTAGACTCTTTTTTTCTACGTGTTCTTTATTTTGTCATAAAGTAATATTTGACGTCTATCTTTTAATTATTTTTCTACTTAAAAAGTCAATTATTTGTCAGTATTGGGTTTATAGCTTGTTGTCATCACATTTTAAGAGAAATCTATAAATGCTGGCTTAAAAAGTTTAATATCTCTGGATCTTGTTTTTTTTTACAGTAGGAAAACAACAATATATAAATGAGTGTGCTTGCTTACTGGGAGTTACAGTGCATGCTGGAACAATGACAAATGACTGCACATAAGTGCACACAAATGTTGACTTGGTGCCAACAATCTTGTAAAGATATATATATGTATATGTTTGGCAACCTGCATTGTAACTGGACATACTGCACAGAAGACAGACATCATGACCCCATCATGTTGAACTATTCCTTTAACATTGAGTTACTACTTGTCGTTCTATAATTTGATTAGTGAGGTAATAAAAGAGAAGTGACCCCTAAACAAAGCAAAAAACACACACACAGTGCCATGTTGATCTCCTTTCACATTATTAAAGATTGAGCAGGTAATTGAATTTCACACCTACTGCCTCAAAATGTCGCCACTTAATTTCCCTTTTGATGTGTGGCAAAGAGCCCTGTGATAAGCACCAGCTACCATGTAAACATTCAGAACAGAGTCAAGAGCATAGCAGATTGCAGTCACAAGTTCTCACACACACACACACACACACACACACACACACACACGCACGCACACACAGGAACATGTTTGTCCCTGTCTCCACTATGAATGATTTAGTGAGCGTGCCTCTAACAGGCCTGCTAAAGAAGGCTGTTAAACTAGGTTAACTTAAGGTAGGATGTGCCAACTTGAAAAGGTCTGCACATACATATACCCAATGTCAACAGCACTTAGAGAAACAGACTACTGATTCAACACTCTGTCACTTCTCTTCTGTCACCTTTGAGGACGCTGACCTGACACAATCCTCTGTCCACTTTCAGCTGAGTCACCAGTTTCAACAGTAAGAAACACACAGCTGTATTTTGTCTTTTAGTGCTTGCTCCACAGGGAACGTGTTACCTGTTTCTCGGATCATTAAGCACACATTTGCAGCCTCATTTTGTTTGCTTGTGTGAATGCATTACCTGTGTTTTTAATTCAAAGCTAGTTAGTCCGAGCCGACACCATTTCTGTGGTTTTAATTTAAAAACAAATATCATGTGGCTCTGCCTGTGCGTTCCCCTCTGTCCGCATTTTTGACGTTCAAAAAGTTCCGCATGACAAAGTGAGAGACACTTCTAGAGAGAGAGAAAGAGAGGGATTATGGTGAGTTTCTAGGGAGGGAGGTTGAGTCATCACGCTTTCGTCCAATCTCGAGCCTCTGCCTGTTGCTTTGGTAACGTGATGTCAGTGCAGCCTCTCGCGACTCCTCTGAGGTTAGCAAGCTGCAGCACAGAGGTGTGTGTGCGTGCGTGTGTGTGCATGCGTGTGTACGCGCCTCTCTTTCCAGTTTGTCCCAAAAGTCAACTGGTGTTAAGTTTAAGGTTAGAGGTCAGTTTAAATTATTCACCAGTTTGAAAAGTGAAACAGGTAGGATTTCCTAACTTGTGCGTGGATGAATGTGCATCCCACACATAGACTTTACTTGGGCGGGCCGCCCAGGTAGGCTATATTAACGTCCGCTAAAATATGTAAAAAAGAAATTATTCGTCCGTGAGCACGACACCATCCACGATCGATTAACTAGTGGACAACGATCCTCCTTTACCTGTTCGCTCCGCTATCGCTTCATGCGGTCCGCAATAACCCCGCTGCGAGGCTCCGGCGAGCAGTTCATGAGTGTGCTGTGCTCCACTAGCATCCCCCGTCTCGACTACCACCACAAGTATATTTCAGATCTGTGGGAAACAATGTAGAACCTTTCTTTTTAAAGATAGCTGCAGATTGTATTGCTCCACCTCTCACTACTCTTTTTAACCTCTCCCTCAGCACTAACACAATTCCAAAATTGTGGAAGTCAGCGTATGTCCTGCCTTTGCTAAAAGGAGGGGAGGCCACCTTATTAAATAACTATAGGCCAATCTCTAAGTTGTCAGTTCTGGCTAAGGTTCTTGAACGCCTAGTGAGTGAACAGGTAAAGGTGTTTTTATGTACAAATGACATCCTGTCTAAACATCAGTCAGGCTTCAGAAAGCAACATAGCACCATCACTGCCACAATGAAAGTGGTGAATGATGTGGCGAGTATTTTAGATAATAAGCAGAGTTGTGCAGCCCTATTTATTGACCTTTCAAACGCGTTTGATACCGTCGATCATCACATTTTAAAGCAGAGGCTACTCAGTATAGGCATGTCCAGCTGAAAGGTCCCAATGTGTTCATTTTGATGGGCTGTCTTCTGAGTGGTTAAACATTGCTAATGGTGTTCCTCAAGGTTCAGTTTTAGGTCCACTTTTATTCTCCATATATATCAACAGTTTAGGTGAAAATGTGGATGAAGCTACTTTACATTTGTATGCGGACGATACCGTGATGTACTGTGCAGGTCCCTCCATTAAGGAGGCTGGTGTTAAATTACAGGATGTTTTTAACATTATTCAGACTCAGCTCTCTGAACTAAAGCTTCTTTTAAATGTTGATAAAACCAAGGTAATGCTCTTTTATAAAGCTAAAAAGACACCAGAGCCTGTTTTAGATATTGTAACTACGCAAGGAATAAAACTTGAAGTGGTTACCTGTTACAAATACCTTGGTATCTGGCTTGATGACTGTCTCACTTTTAAACTTCATGTCAATAACCTGCTTAAAAAGCTGAGGGTTAGACTAGGTTTCTTCTACAGGAACAAGTCCTGTTTCTCTTTTGAAGCCAGGAAAAGGCTAGTCACTGTGACCTTTTTACCTGTGCTGGACTATGGTGATTTGATGTATGAATGCACCTGCCAATTGCCTGGTCAAGTTAGATGCTGCGTATCACAGTGCACTGAGATTTGTGACAAACTGTAAAGCATTAACCTATCACTGTACCCTGTATGCAAGGGCTGGTTTGCTTTCAGTCACTGTTACATTTTTATATACAAAGCCTTGTTAGGGAAACTTCCATCTTATATCTGCTCCCTGATCTCACGGAAAAGTGTAAGTGGCTACTGCCTGAGATCGAATGCTGTGGTTTTATTAAATGTGCCAACTGCTAGGACTGTCTTAGTGAAGACAGCTTTTAGATGCGCAGCTCCTCTGTCTTGGAATAGTCTGCAAATTAAATGGAAACTGAACAATCTGGTGCCACTAAATGTTTTTAAAGCTCGGTTGGATGCTACTCAATCGGAAGCTATTGGTACCTGTTTATGTGGATAATTATGTAAATGATGCTGTATGATGTCCTTTTGTTGTTCTATTTATGTTGTTATGTTTCATGTGGAACTACTTGAGCAGGTCTCCCTTGAAAAAGAGATCAATGATCTCAATGGGATTTATCTGTCTAAATAAAGGTTTGAAATGAAATGATGTGTGTGTACTGTTTTGAGAGTCTGTGTTGTGTATATGTACATGCGTTTGTGTTTTTGTCAAGGTTTTCTATCATTACAATCAATTGTTGCTAAACCTTTTTCTCTCTGAGCACTCAACCAGTGTTTTCCATATCTCCTGATACTGGCTGGAGCAGTGTTTGTTGCCTGGCAACATCAGTTTATTGAACACTCCCCATCACAAAGTAATAGGAGCTCCTCTGGCTTTTTTTAACATAGCACTGCTGCTTTTGGGCAAAACAAACAGTAATTGTGGTCACTCAGTTATGTGTTTGTGGAGTGAGTATCCTTTTTGTCGGGGTCTATGTGGGATGGGAAGAATTAGTCAGATAAAGGATGCTCGTATCCAGAGTGCGGTATAACTGTAGAAATGTACTTTGCCCACAAGAAGAGGTAAACCGAAGCCAGTTCTTAAGGACAACAAAACTAACAAAAACATTATTTAATTACTGTATCTACTTGTGTAAAATTGATAAGGGTTTTTTTAGATATAAAGAAAAGAAGGCTGTACTGTTCACTCTATATTTATGTAGCCTAGCATTACTGGCAGTTGACTCCACTGGGATCAATAATTTGCCCTTCTGCTATGAATTTGCATATGAAGTTGAAGAATTGAGAATACCTTTCTCTCACACAAGGAGAACTTGGGAGTAAGACAATTCCACAAAGGCTATTGAAACACCTTATTAACCAAACCCAATTCCAACAGATGCATTAGGAAAAGCTTTTATGTGCATAACTCCAGGGTATAACGGAGCAATACAATAATATACATATTATATCCTGACATGACATTACTGTCATGTTTGCGAGTATTATTAATTTTCAATATTGAACTTCAATGCTGTATTTCATTTTTGAGTTCTGCCAATAGCCTTACCCTTAACCTTACATACTATATCAACTATATATAAAACAGCAAAGGACATGATTAAGCAGAACAGAATGAAGAGGCAGATTACAGTGTGCGGCGTATTGGTGACAGATGTCTACACCATTGGAAACCCGGATAGTGGGGTTAAGATTAACATGAGATTTGAGCGGGGAGATTTAGTTTCTCAGGGTCAAACAGTCACATATTAAAGAGGATAAAAGAAAGAAGGAGAATAAATATCCGGTAGAAAAGAGACAACAAATGCTCTCTATTCCCTCTCACTCTATTCTATCTTCCTGATGAATGTTTGACATTTGTCGATAAAAGCTATAATTATATGCCTGTGTGTTTTTGAGGGAAACAAAGAGAACAGAAGTGACATTTTAAAGTACGAATGCTATAATCTCTGCAATGTTTGCTCTGGTTTGATTGTGTCTTTGTCTGTGTTTGTGTGTTCAACGGTGTGCAACACTGACAGACATTGACATTCGTTCAAATACACAGTCATCTTGTTATCCCCAGTTATTTCAATTTCTGAGACGTCAAGCTACATGCACGATGCATATGAATCAGTAACTCCTTGTTGTATCAAACACACACAAGTACAGAGTTTTAAATGCATACACAGATAAGAAAATGCTTCCCTGTTGATCATATTGTGTAGACATTTATGCAACACAAAGACATTGTGTTTCGAGTACAAGGCTTCAATAATTCCACTTCAATAGCCTCAGTGTACAGTGTGTCCCTTGTTACATAATCACGCTGCATGTATCCCATCATAGTTTGCATCAAAACTAAGTCACATTTTGTAGTTGGATGAGGCATGAAAAATAAGAAGATTATGTACACCACATAATATGTAGGTAAAACTGAAATGTCTGTACACTCAGGAATGAAAAAGTCACTTAATACAACATTAACATACGTTTTTTGCTGACCTCTTGTGGTTTTCCTCTCGCTGCAGTGAGAGTGTAGAAGTGTACTCCAGGGTGTGTCATAGGTAACACAGATTTAAAACGTTCTTTTGAATTAGCAGTGACTTGGTAATTACAATGTTATTGTAACAGGAGTGAAGGCCAAGACTACAGAAATAATAGAAAGCTGCAACAAACGAAAATTATCTTTTTTAAATGAGGTGTGAATTTTAAATGAAGACACACACATTCTTAAAACACACTCTTTTTTTTCCCTCTCCACACCTCCCACCCCTTCTTGTCTCAGTACTCAGACACACATACCTATGTGATAGAAACACACATGCTCTCATGCATGCTCACACACAACCATTGGACTCTTTTGTTGATACCTAGCTTGGTTGAAACAAAACTCAATTCATCCTCTTTCATCAATTCTGCCTTTAATCTTTTCCCTTTCCCGTCCTCCTTCATGTCCCTCTTCATCCCTCCCTCATGCTCTCTCCAGCTGGGCCACCTGATACTATCACCCCAATTCATCATTTCCTTTAATATCAATGTGTCCTTACTGCAGTCAACACTCTTTCTGTTTTTGGTATATTGTGTGTTCGTGTGTGAAAGAGAAAAAATAAAACAATGAAATTACCTCGCCACTGGTGGCCTTATTTTCCGTCCCCCCTCTGTGCCTGGGGACCAGAGCCAGGTTCATTTATTGACTGCTTGAGTATGTGTGTGAGAGTGTGTGTGTAGTACAGTACATTTAGCCTCGACTCCAGAGCCTTGCTAAGGGACCCATCACCACCGGCCGGCCGGCTCTCTTGTCATTTAACTCGAGCTGACCTCCTGTGCCACCTTGACACACCACACACTCTGAAACACATATATAGTCACGCTAAACCATGTAATAAATGTGTAAATGCACGGCCACCACACTCTGTTTCAACCAGGTAGATAAATAGATAGATAGATTGATTGATATTTCTATTCTTTCTCTTTCCATCACCCTTATCTCTTTCTCCACAGTCTGTCAGACACTTGACACTCTCACTGCCTCATTTAGCAGACGGCCAGCATGTGCGTCACCTTTCCCTGTGTCTCTGTTCATCACATTACACTTTAGTGGCAGGAAAGTATAGCATTGGTTCCTAGAAATATTATTTAGTTGCTGCTGCATGTTATGTATTATGATCACTCTTGGTGATACAAAGCAACAGGCAGGCAAGAATTATTCTCTTTCAAAATGTATTGGCTATTCCAAATGAATAGTATATAACACCATCTTTTTAAAACAGGGTTGCAAAGGCATCAGTTTTTTAAATTAGAGTACATTTGATCTTTAGAGCATCAAGGGCACTTTTTTATTTGCATTGAATTATACAATGATAGAAAGGCTACGTTTTGATGACGTAAAAAAACAGTGAAACTTATCTAATACTACATGTATAATGATTTACATTTTGAAACAACAATGCAGTAAGACTTGAGTCTGTTAACCGTTGTTCCTCCATCTTTTTATCCACCAGTCTCTCCTTCCATCGTTCACATCCCTCCGTCTCTCATCCCTCTATCTCGTTAGTGTAATAACCAATTAACTCCGGTTTTTGGTTGCTTCAATTTCTTTCTTTATTTCCTCATTAATTAATTTCCTGTTGAAAGCGCACTCCGATGTGATTGACAGCTCACGCTAATTGCACTCCAGACTGTGAGTGTGCACGAGCACAAGCAAACGTACACACACACACACACACACACACACACACACACACACACACAATCTTGTTGACACACTTGTATGCAAACTAGCACACATTGAGAAATGCTTTCTAGCTGTGCACACACATTACAGAAAAAAACATCCATTGCTGCAAATACACACCGCACTCACACACATAGAGGGATCAGTGTGATGCCTTTAATTCGATTTGGCCTATCAGCCTCCAACTCAGAGAGGGAGAGAAGGCAGATTACTGCTGCCCTCCATAATGGCCTTCCACCACTTGATCTGAGATTATGGACGAGGCAGACGACTTCAAGGTTACTACACTATTCAGGGGACACATTAGGACAGGTGTTTAATAAAAACCCTAACAAAAATGTCACAAATGTCATATAAAACCACCTTTAAAGTCCTTTGTTTGTGTACAAATGAAAGGGGGCTGATTTTGCATCCTTACATGATTTATTTTCTTCTTCAAAATGGAAAATCACATGTGAAAAAGTGTTTCAGATACATATTCACAGAATGATCCACATTATTTAAAACCAGCATCTCTATGATTTTCCATAGCTGTTAGAAGATGGATTTGAACACTTTCTAAAACTCTGTTGAATAAGCTGTATGACAAGATAAAGAACTCCCCAATCAGCTAAAGTCACTTTTCTGTGTACATGAGTGATTACAGGCACACATCAGCAGCACAACTGATTTTCAAAAGACTGGATTGAATCCATGACACACACACACCAAACATGCATACAGACTGAAACACACCCTCGGGCCTTTTCCTTATCATGTCCAGACTGATTCCTATGGGGACATACAGCTCATGGTTTATTCTTACCCCCAGCAATCTATAATTCATCAGCTAATAGCATTTTACAAGCATAATTGAGTGAACTCTTTCAAACTTTTCAGCCTATAGCTATGGACTAAAAGGAAATATCCCCGACCATTTACCAAGTCTTTGCTCTTAATGTGCATATTATACATTTAGCCTGACCTTTTTCAAGGGTATCCTATACAGTTTTTCTTTATACTTTTTTCCTAATGCCTAGCTATTGGTTTTCTTTTATTTAGCCTCACAACAACAATGTAACGCAACTACTGCAGTCTTAATGTTCACTGCTATGGATTCATCTTAATCTATTTTCAACTATCAAAACAAGTGTGCAGCTCTTTCTCTCTACACTCTTTTTGCCTTTCCCCTAATTTTCCATTTCCGCGCTGCAACCATCTTTAAAAAGGACCAACCCATAAACAAATTTCCCCCATAATAAAGTACCTTTTTTACCTGACTCCATTACACCAATATGTTTCATAATAATAATTATAGTTAACGACGGTGTACTCGTGTGTGGTTTGGAATTAGTGTAGTTATATGTGCGAGTTGTGTGAGGGGGAGGTGAGTGTGTGTACAACCATGTGTGTTTTCTACGTGTATTGTGAGCATCGCGGAGGCTTTCCCTGTGTGCCTGTAAAAAGCACGCTGGGAGAATCTTTGATGCTAATATGAAGTGTCATATCTTCCCCTCGCAGTGTGTGTGTGTGTGTGCGTGCGTGTTTGTTGTGTGTGTGGGTATATACAGTATGTGTGCAGTGAGAACTTACGCAATTACAGTTCCCTTTTGCATTACCACGCTGACTAAAATACTGATGGACGTACAGCCCTAAGCTGACACAAGTAATCACTCCGCCTGTGTGTGTGTGTGTGTGTGTGTGTGTGTGTGTGTGTGTGTGTGTGTGTGGTGTGTGTGTGTGTGTGTGTGTGTGTGTGTGTGTGTGTGTGTGTGTGTGTGTGTGTGTGTGTGTGTGTGTGTGTGTAACAGGTACACACACACACTAATTCTTGGCTTAATGTTTTGTGACTTAGAGTTCTGTGTTGTGGGCAGATTGGACAGACACATTACTGGTGCACAAACACACACACTGTCTAAGAATAGTCAGTTCACACAGTGGTACTGAGGCTCAGAAGGCCACCAACTGTAAAAGGATTTTCATCATTTGAGTTCTGAAGGCAGAGCTGATCCGTACAGCAGGTCCTCTTCCACTCCTCCAGCCTGAGAGCCGGGAGAGATACCGTCTCCCACCCTGGGACATTAATCAGCTCATTACTGTTCTTTCTTTTAAACCACTGGAAGTAAAGCTCCCTCCCCCGTCTGCATTATAAAACTGCTGCTACAACCATTACATCTAAAGAAGCCTCTACTTAAACGGAAAATATGATCACAGCAGGGTATCTATGACCATCAAGGCTCTTACTAATACTATATATATGTTTCTACTGGTATATTACTTCTCTATCAAATCTGCTATTTTACATTGACCTTACAGTACCACTGTACCACAGTCTTCATATCATAGAGAAGTGATTGTAGCATCATGAAGCCTACATTCATCAGATTTTTCTGTATCAAATATGTCCTTGAACTTGAAAATAAGACAGATCCACTTATTAGCTTTTAATCATATGGATAAACAAAAATCCGCTGATGAAGACGGAAGTGTGATTTGGTTGAAAGCTGCACAACAAACCTGTCAGTAGAATTATGTGAAGATTATACAGAAATGAAGAATTATATATATTTAGTCACACAATCTTAGCATACACAATATATACTTTTCTTTATTTTGTGAAATATGTAACTCTAATTTGTGTGAATCATTTTTCTTTTGTCAAGCATGAAAAGTAATACAGAAAAGTGATCAAAATGTATCAAATGTCAAATCTCTTTGAAAGCATACAAACCTTTTAATATCAAGAATAGAAAATGGATACAAAGGTAGAGAGTGCAATAAAAACAAATACTGGAAGGATCCTGCTGCGTAGCCACAGGTGGTTTACATTGTTTTCTTCATGGCTCTATGCCGTTGCCATGACACTATCAGCAGGTGCTAATAATGTTTGCAGTGATTTGCCCTTTTGGAAAGTGAGGCACTTTGGGATTTAAAGCCATGATCTCTGATGATATAGTATAAAGTATAAACACTACATCTTTTTCTTTTTCTTTATTTTGTATGAATCGTTTATTTAGCAGGGACAATGCACATTAACGAACACTTAAAACAAGAAAATGCAAATACTGTAAATATGCCGGTCTGCCACATCCTCCAATCTATCTTCTAATAATATTACCTTTCCCATCCTCCTGCTTAACATCTCTTCAAACGTATGTATTTGACTCTATTTTAGGGCTGCACGATTTTGTGAAAAAATCTAATTGCGATTTTTCTGACAAATATTGCGATTGCGATTCGAATTGCGATATTTGTTTTTAAGCGACCCAACGGAAGTTTATTGTAAAATGCGGCCATATCTCCGGCTAGGAAGGTCGTATCAACGTGCTCGCGTCTCTAGCACCCCCACAGTCCGAGCTACGAGTGAAAGAACTAAACTTACATGAAACTTCCGTTGGGTTGCTTTAAAGTCAAGCTTCAGTTTAAGATTCACCCTGTAATAGAAACACGTGATGGAGCAGTACTAACCTGACTCAGATGCTTTGTTTCACCAAACCATCTAATGGCGCATTTCCACTGCAGCGGGTAGCCCCGTTTAAGCGTCCTCAAGCGGCCAGGCCAGTTTTTGGTGGTCTTTCCATATAGCCTAGTACCGGCCAGCGGGTACTTTTTCCGGCCCCATAAAATCGTGGTTCTATCAGACCAGGGCCAGGGCTGAACTAGTGACGTCAACACTCTCGACTGCTGATTGGTCAGAGAGAATCGTCACAAGATCGCGCGCGAGTTCATCCCTAGCGTCGCATATATATTTAGAAGCAAGCTTGCAGCATTTTTATAAACAGCATTTTGTAAACGGATGAGCTACAAAAATGGCTACGTCTAATAAGAAAAGCACACCGTGGTCGACCGAGGAGGTGACGACGTTCCTACATCTCATTGGGGATGATCAAATCCAGCGGGAGCTCGACGGAACAACTCGAAATGTGAACAAAAACAAAGCCGATCGCCCCGCCTACACTGCGTTGCTACCCCAGGTCCTAAACTGTAATGGAAATGCGCCACGGCCTCGGACGGCCAGCGAGGCAGCCCGATGCCTGAGCGAGGACGCTTAGGGACGCTTAAACGGGGCTACCCCGCTGCAGTGGAAATGTGCCATAAAGCTCCATTGGAAGCCATTTGGAAAGGGCAGGCACTTTCAGAAGCACTTGGCAGGTGATTGGATCAATCTGTCTATCACCTTCTATCATGGGCTACTTCTGATTGATTAACAATGGCTGGTACATGTGGAGCACAGCACTTCTGATTGGTGTGGATGACTTACACTCAAGAAGAAACAAAAAAAAATTGTTAAAAAATAAATAAATTGTAAAATAAAAAAAATAGTTATAAAAAATCGCAGGCTTTGCGATTTGATAATTGCATCATTTCAAATCGCGATTTCGATTTAAAATCGATTAATCGTTCAGCCCTACTCTATTTGTTTTTATGTACTGGTCTATTTAACTGTCATGAATTCCCCTCTCTCTGTCTTTCTGGCAGCCATCGGTATCCAGATGACTCTGGATGTGTTGGAGTCTAAATTCTGGGCCATTGCAGCACAGGTGAGGACATCACTTCATCACCATTTAATGAATTGTCAGCTATTAATAACGTTATGCTCTCAAAACATGATGTATTGGATCCATCTAAAAAACAAACCCATGAATCATGAACGTCAGGTTCCACTGTGCGTTGTTAAACCTTGTGATCAGAGCAGTATTGCTTTTTTTTCCATCGCAGATTTATAGCTGTTTGTTTTTACTTTTTTATGCCCACTATAAAACAAGTTCATTGCAGCAGTACACTGGCACTAATGAGAGAGACTTGATGTCTTTTTGGTTTGCTGTTATATTGAACAGTGCTAGCGGAATAGAAACAACACAATCATGCTGTTTTATTTTGTAACTGGGAAATAACACTCCCCTTAAACCCAACTTCTGCTGTGTTGTCTGCGGTTAACTGAAAGTGTTAACATCTGTGCAACCATATCGACAGGCTTTGTCATGTTTACTATGTAAATACATTATAATTTATATTCTATAATTGAGCACATTTGAGTTATTACAATAACTATAAATGAGTCTCTAATAGGAGGAGACGGCTCTGTTGATGGATACACTGTCTGCTTCAGGGGGGTTTTACTCCTTTGGCCCCCGTCCTATATTCAGGAAAGTCCCTTTAGGCCACCAGGACATTCTGACATGATTTATTACTATATGAGAAGGAGTCAAGGATGATTATAGGTTATTTCTCTGCTCCATTAGTTGGTACTTAAAGCATTTCATCCTTTGTTTAATATAAGGCTTAATGCAGTGTTTTCCATATCTCTGCAACCAACTTTAAAAGAAGCACTTTCCCTGCCTTAATAGGGGCCCTATTCTGCTCATTTTCAGGTTCATATTTGTATTCAGAGCCTCTACTGGGACATGTCTCCATGCTTTAATGTTCAAAAAGCTCTTTATTGTTCTCCTACTGCCTGTGCTGCAGCACCTCTTTTCACCCTCTGTCTGAAACAGAGCCCAGTCTGCTCTGATTGGTTAGCTGGCTGGCTCTGTTGTGATTGGTCAACTGCTTGTAGATGTCCCACCCCTTAGCCTATCACGTACAATGTGTTGGAGTGCTAGCCAATATAAGTGTGAGTGTTACATAGTGATGTCATTATGAAACGGAAGTAAACAAAGGCTAAAGTGTTAGGCTTTGCAGTTCATTTACATGCACAAACACATACACTATATAGACAAAAGTATTGGGCCACCTACACATTACACCTCCAGGAGCTTTTATGACATCCCATTCCAAATTCTTAGACATTGATATGAAGTTGGTCCCTCCTTTGCAACTTTAACAGCTTCCACTCTAAGGAAGGCTTTCTACAAGATTTTGGAGTGTGAATTTTTGGCCATTCATCCAGAAGAGCATTTGTGAGGTCAGACACTGATGTTGGACGAGAGGGCCTGGCTCTCCGTTCTTGTTCATCCCAAAGGTGTCCAATGGGGTGGGGGTCAGGGCTCTGTGGGGGCCGGTCCAGTTCTTCCACACCAAACTCATCCAACCATGCCTTTATGGACCTTGCTTTGTGCACTGGGGCTCAGTCATGCTGGAACCGAAAAGGGCCTTCCCCAAACTGTTTCCACAAAGTTGGAAGCATAGAATTGTCCAAAATGACTTGGTAAGTTGAAGCATTAAGAATCCGCTTCACTGGAACTAAGGGGCCTAGGCCAACCCCAGAAAAACAACAATAGCATTATCCCTCCTCCACCAAACTCTACAGTTGGCACAATGCAGTCCGGCAGGTAACGTTCTCCTGGCATTCGCCAAACCCAGACTCGTCCATCAGAGGACAGATAGGGAAGTGTGATTGGTCACTCCGCAGAACACGTTTCCACTGCTCCAGAGTCCAGTGGCGGCAGGAGAGAAGACATTTCACAAACTGTCTATATAGTGTATATAACACACTAGGGCTGCACGATATTGAAAAAAACTGACATTGCGATTTTTTGTTCCCCTGCGATATATATTGCGGTTTTTTTAACCTGTTAAGCCCCAAGGTCCCGGCGGGGACTCTACTTTTTTTTTCACGACACTGTGTCTCAGGGGATCTTAATATTTAAGAACCTATTAATGTGTTATACCAGATTAACAGAAATAATCTCAGCTAACTGACGATACAAACCATTTTTACCAAAACAAAACACAAGTCTCATAAGAAGCATCTAAATGACCCCTGAGCGAAAAATGCTAACGGACTTTGGCACAGAACTCAAGATAAAAGTACCCTTATTACTTATCGTAGCTGCACATACAAGATATCCGATTAAAGCTGAGGTTCCACAGATTATTTAGGTATATAGTATCATCACTGAGTGATCCGAACTCGCGACAGGGGAAGCAAACACAGACATCACAACACGTACCTTTACGGAGCTTCTAGGGGAGATCGTCTCACCGTAGCTGTCAATCTGATCAAAAGACGTGTTCAATGGCATTAAAACGAGAAAAAACGCGGCTGAATCGGTTAATCCATAGGTTTTTAACGTCTCTGTATACATTTTTTTTATTTTATATTTCATTTATAATCCATAATTCAATTTTTATGTAAAAATCGCAGAGCAAAAGTTAGCTACTAATGGTAGCCACCAGAGTGGCTGCTGCTTCCGGTCTCGGCTATGCGGCAGTCTAACACACACACATTACCAAATAAGGAGAGAGTGACGCGTAGCCAAAACCGGAAGCTGCATACACTCTGGTGGCTACCATTAGCAGCTAACTTTTGTGCTCCGATTTTTACATAAAAATTGAATTATGGATTATAAACAATTGCTTCAAAGCCACAGATACATTATTAACCTATGGATTAACCGATTCAGCCGCGTTTTTTCTCGTTTTAATGCAATTGAACACGTCTTTTGATCAGATTGACAGTTACGCTGAGACGATCTCCCGTAAAAGCTCCGTAAAGGTACGTGTTGTGATGTCTGTGTTTGCTTCCCCTGTCGCGAGATCGGATCGCTTAGATACTATACTTAAATAATCTGTGGAGTCTCAGCTTTAATCGGATATATTGTATGTGCAGTTTCGATAAGTAATAAGGGTATCTTTATTTTGAATTCTGTGCTAAAGTGCGTTAGCATTTAAAAAAAGAATAAAACCGCACGTCCCTGCGGTGTGAATATCGCGCATGCGCATATCGTGGTTATCGCCATGACACGGTATATCGTTCAGCCCTATAACACACTACAGGGAAGGGAAACCCCCAACATCCTCTTTAGATTTAAATGTCCTTATTCAAATTGTTACAGGTGATATTTATCTGCTTCTTGGATATTTTCATCAGACTGGTTTCAGTGTAGGATCTTAGTATCCCCTGGGTTCTTCAACACCTTCAAGAAACATTTTCTTGAGGACAAGTTGCTAAATTTGGCATAACACCTTTGCTGTAGCAGGTGTTTGATGTCTTGGCAGTTCCCCGGCTCTGCTCCAATGACTGTAAATGGCGGCAGTTAAAAGAGCATTAGGGCTTCTGGCCGGCCACTAAATGATGGATAGCCACCAAAGCTATGCTCAGAACGTGTGTGTGGAGGTGTGAAGGGGAGAGTATCGTATATGTGTCTGTTAATGTTAATGTGTGTCATGTTGACAAGGACCATATGCAAGACCATCTGTGCACAAGTGTGTTATTGTGTCCACATTCATCTACCAGGAACTCATTAGCAGCATTAGCAGTGGCCTTGTTATCCACAAGATGTATGCTGTGGAGAAAGTCATCCCCACCCTCATTTACTGTGTACCCTTTGCAGGGGCGGATCTACGGGGGGGGCAAGGGGGGCAGCTGCCCCCCCCCCCCACTGTAGAGCCTTGCCCCCCCAGCTGCCCCCCTAACTTTTGTTTCCCTAAAACTGTACTAAAACACTATTTATATATATATTTATATTTCCACAAGCTTCTCAAGCAACAAAACAAGCATTACATTAGTTAAAAGTGAATCATTTTAAATATAATTTTAGGCCCGTTAAAAACGCAGCTACGGCCCTGCATTAAACTGCGGAGCGGCGTTCACACAGACCACAGCTCACACAGACCGCGGCTCACACCGCTGCAGAGAGGGAGCGAGCTGTCCCAGCACCTATGGATCAGCTTCCCCTGGGAGCATTTCCCTTTCCACTAGTTTTATTTTTACTAAGGACGAGAGCTTGAAACTAAATATTAATAAAACGCTGCCGTTTGAATCGATAGCGTTTAACAGACGGGCGCTGTTTGGGGCGTTACGTTACAAAATACTACGCAGACAGCGTTAGCTGGGAGATCGATCACTTTGATAAACTACGCGGTAGCCTACTATTACATCCACGTAAACTACACATCACAACCATGAGGCCAGATCAATGAAACCAGGATACATCCTTTACTGTAAAAACTGGATCCAAACACAGCTGCCTGTGTGCGCTTGATCAATACTTTCTGATGTTATATGATATGCTACATATTAGCTAGGCTACATGGCCCTAATGTGCAAAGTTATACAAGCATTTGTACCAGTGCTTTTCACAAGTAGACTCTTGCAGGCCAGAGTATAGGAGTGATTCAACAACAACACAAAGACATATGAGAAGTGATCAGGACGAACAGAAAGAGGAAAAGGAAAAGAGAGTTCACTGAAGAGACCAGGAGGATCAGAGCAGGAGGAAGAGGAGGAGATGAAGAAACCAGGAGGGTCAGAGCAGGAGGAGGAGATGAAGACATTAGTGAAGAAGAAGAAATGTATGTGAGGAATAAAGATGAAGTATCAGAAAGAGGGACAGAGGCAGGGATCAGGAGGCAGAGGAGACTCCAGCTGGACCACATGGTATGTTCTTATTCTCCTCACATATTCCATCACAGCAGCACAATCTAGCAGCTCTTAGTATTGACAAATATTGATTGAAATGTGTTGCTGCACAGGTCACCTTCAGCTCTCTGAAGAGATGGGTGATGTCATTTGTGTACTTAATTATAAGTTGAAATGTTGAGTTTGTCAATCTTAATCTGAAAATACAAAAACTGAAATATAGGTAAGAGAAGAAACGGACACTTTTATGATGTAATTCCATGCAGATCACACATGGACTGATCCATTATTTTAATAGGAGGGTAAATGGTATGGCGTGACGGGGTTGAAACAAACTGAGGGACAATATTGCAATTTCATAGATAATTCAAGTATTTTTTCAGAATTTATTTTTGATCAGTTAAAGTTGACAAGCATATGATTATATTAGCAGCAACATTTTGGGATAATTGGCCATTTTGATTTGTTTGATATTAAATGAATATGTAATAATGCTTAGTGAGGACATGCAAATATGTCTGTCTAATACTAAGAAAACCAATTTTTTAAAAACTAAATATATATTTAGTTTGACATTGTAATGCAAAACAACCTGTTCCATTAATTCATTGCTTTAAAATACATTTTGTAGTTTCCTTTCATTTAAAATGGTTGAGGTAAGCTTGGGGGACTCAAAGGGCACCCGATTGTTTGTCTGAACCTTGTTTCTCTTGTGCATTAAGAACACTTGTGTTAGGGCATGAATTAACAATAAATAGGTTATATACAGTATAAAATACCACATACTGTCCGCCCTCCCATGCCACCCTGGCATGACCTCTTGCCCCCCCTTTGCCCCCCCATGTAAAATGTTCTAGAACCGCCACTGACCCTTTGTCTGTCTCCTCTCTTCCCTCAATTCTCAATATTCTATCCTCTTATGTCCCGTTTTTCTTCTCAATTCTTCTCTATTTTCTTCTTTCCCTTAATGCTCCACCCCCTTTGTTCATCTCCTATAGTCCCTCCTTCTTCCTCATCTCCTCAACCCTCAGCCCTCAGATATCTTACGTAATCATCTTATCTTCCTGACATGTATTCACCGTCACACATCTTTACTTCATAGGGGATTGTGTGTGCCTTCATTCACAGCCTGTGCTTGTCATGACTGTATGTGTTCATGTGTGTCTATCCATGCATGTGTGTTTGTGTGAAACCCTCTCTGTGCTCTATTTTAAGTGTTAGGCTCCCTCGGGGGTGAACATGCTGCACCTACTGTAAAATCCTGAATGAAATACATATTCAGGAGGAAGTACAACAACTGGTTACATGGCAACAGAGTCATATACATTAAAGGACGTCTTCGAAACACGGTGTCCTGTTATGGCTCATGACACTTATATTACTTGTAATCTTTGGGTCTTCACCCATGCTGCCCATGCATTTTGTAGCAGTAAAAGGGTCAAAAACATTGTAATAATTACGTTTATTGTGTGAATATGTATGAAATGACTAGTGCATTCATTAAGAAATTGGATTTATTTGCTTTAGTTAAGATTGCACAATGATATTGGCACTTGGTAGGGACCTATAAAGGCTTAAGAAAATACATATTGGTATCTGAAAGAAATGAACGTTTCTGAAAAATAAGATGACACTTTCAATTTCAGTTAATATAATAATAATTATATTTATATAATTATATAATGGAGTTTCAGGAAAACTCTGCAAAGCCTATATACAAATTAAGACTATTCATAATATTATGTTAATTATACTGCAGGAAATACTTGATGTTCTCTTCATTTAGGTGAAAAATATTGTTATTGGCAATTTGCTAAATTAGTTTGAAAATATAGGCATATCAGCGAAAAATCTAATCCAATGCATCCCTACTTTAATTACTAACTAAATCAAATGAGCTTAATCTTTATGTGTTTTAGAGAAATGATCATTGTAAGCAATGCAGGCATGTGTTCGTTCTCAGATCGCAGGGGAAGTGAGGGAAATTCCATCTGACCTTATACTGTAGCTACAGTATCAAGTTTGAGCAGCTTCAAATAAGATGTTATTAGGTCATACATAATGAATTAGTGGGGGTAAGTATAAGGCATTAGCTTCCATCTAATAGGAATCTGTCAGAATGTGAATAGAAAAATCTTCTGATGGCTCTGTACAGCACACTGCTGGGTATACTGTCTCAGTGTGTTTGTGTGTGTGTCTTCTGCCATGGTGTTTCAAAGTTGCAAATGTTTTGTAAATGTCAATATAAGAACAAGTATAAATACAAAGGAGTAAAAAATAATTGCCTTACAACACTGACTGTTCCTCCCTTTGTTATATCTGCCATTTCTTACAGATACATCACATTAAAATGTACAGTGTGAATAGCACGGAGCAAGGATCCATCTCTTACAGTCCATTGCTGTTATATTATGTCTGACAGCGGGCGGAGACGCAGTGAGGGGCTGTGAGGCCAAAGTAATGAGAATAAAAAATGACAGATTTGTTGCCATTCGCATCTTGGCATGCTCTTTATCTCGTGGACAAGACTCAGCTGGTCTTCCTATCTCTATAGTCCCACATTTGCAACTACAATACTGTTTCAGTGTATGCGTGATAACAGCACAGCAGTGTTTCAAATAAGTTATGAAGGTATACTGTATGTGTAATTAGTGCAATCCCCAGAAACAGAACTCATCTTTTGCAAACAAGATAAAAATGTTTTATGTATACTTAGAAATGGAGCAGCTTGTAAGGAAACAGTATATTTATGCATCAGGCTTCATAGCATAGCCAAGCTCAGTGTATAACGCCATGGTTATAATACTGAAGTGTGTTGCTTACTTTGAATTCAAGTGTGTGTTGCTGGAGCAGAGAGCGGTATCATCTACTGCGGTGAGAACGAGTTTCAGAGAGTACGAGTGATAATTGAGGCTCTCACTTTCACCTTGACTCCACCTGGAGCTCTCAGATGAGACACATTTACCAACCAGGGAAACAGCCTCTTACATGCTGCCCAGATTTAGAAAGCTGTGGTGTGAAACGTTAGGAGGCTGAGAGAGACATGGCCGCTCACGGAGTGGATAACGTACATCAGAACAAAGAGAGGATCCGAGGCAGTTAGCTAAGTTGAACAAATTGGCAGTTTTCTGTATTTTCATTTATGTGTAGAGTCACTGCGGATGGTGAAGACAGTTAGTATGTCTTCTTCAAGTCTTGTGATTACCTGACTGTTTCTATAGCGCCACCATAAGGACAACACTCTTTTGTACACCAAAAATATCCTAGTGTAATATCATTTTCCATACATTTCATGTGCACATTCATGGCCCCCTGAGGATTTCACACATCCAACACAACAGATTAAAAATAGCAATCATGCACTCAGAAATGAATGATGTAATAATGGGCCGATTATCTGTGTATTTTTTCAACAAATGTACAATTAACCAGTGCCACCAGTCAGGATAACATTTCAATTTGTGGTCTCATTTTTGACTAAAGCTACAGGACTATACAATCTCAAGTACACTGAAAAATACAGTTATGTGAAATCTGTTGACATAATACATGTAATGAAAGTCAACGTTTCAGCTTGTTCAATGTATGTGCTTCTTAAGTCCAATAAACATTGTATCCTACAGGTTTCAGCAGGACGTCTTAAGACTTTATTTGGTTACGTAATTAGCAGGAACAGATGATATAGTTTCCTATCAATTGTGTCGCTCATCATGCCATGCTATGTACCAACAGCATGTGGGGAAGGATCATCCTCTGTCAGTCCCCTCACTGAGTTGCAGTTTATTTCAGGAGGCAGCGATGGGAAGCAGAGAGAAAGAATGACACTTTGCTGTAATGGGATTGAAAAGGATGATAGATTGTCTCATTCGCCACTTCGACACGCTCTATATAGCCTGACCATGAATCTAAAGACACATTGTCCACAGACGCCAGTCCACAGACACTGTGGACATAAGATGACCATAAAGTCATGAGGAGAACTATTGATCTATGACCCTTTCAGTGAAGAAGGAAAGTGTTAGTAAGCTAAGTTTACAGAGAGTGTTGATGCACACTTGCAACGGCTGATATATAGTAAACAAACCCTTTTTAGTGACACACACCTAACTGCACGTTACTTTATGTGTTACATTTCTGCTTGAGAATGTGTAAATATTGTAAACAAATCTTCACTCATTTTCAATTATAACAAAAAAAAGGGTTTCTTTTGTCTTTTCCTAAAAAGCCTATGCTCAGAGATGATGCATGGCTTTGTCCCCAGCAATCTAACAGCAACAGAGTGAGACAGTCTAGTCAATGCAGCGGCTCACACATCATTAACTGAAGTAATGTTTCTCTCTTTCTTCTTCATGTTCTCTTTTATCTCTCGTTGTTCCTCCCTTGGTGTCTTCTCAGCCAAATGACACAGATGTAAGTATCCATAAGTTCCCTCATTTATCAAAACATCGCTTTACTTTTTGCACAGAGCCAAATTGAACATCTACAGCGCCTGCTTAGTTCTGTGAAGACGGCTTCACACCAAAACAGAATATACACACACAGACATTCAGAGATGTAGACAAATACAAATCAGACACACAGGAGTCAATCACAGGTAGACATACAGTATCACACACAAACGAACACCTTCTCACCAAGAGCGACAGGTAGTACAAATGCACTTGACACGGACACATGTTCACGCATAACACGTCCACAGACAGACCCAACATGGGTTCAATCATGTTTTCACGTACACAAAAATCATCATCAACACAAACTGCACTCTCACATCTTCCACCTATATTTAAATCGCTTTGTTAGTGTTGAAACAGTTTCACTTGTCTGTCCTCCAGTGCTCTGACGTAGATGGGATTTGTCCTCTTCGGTGTGACAGCGTTGTGAGTATAACTGTCTGATATTAAGTCATTATGAATTCAAGATAAAAAGGAATGAACTATATCATGTCTTTGTATTCAAACTCTAAAAGGTTGTCACATGTAGCTTTAACTTCATAAAGTAAATGATATTACTATTTTGCCTGTTGTCATCTTCTTATGTTTGACACAGATTTTTTTTTTTATAAATAATTGCTCTCTGTTTTTTTTGTCATCGCAGGATATTGCATGCTACATGATTGACAATAATGGCTTTGTCATCATTTCTAAACAGCGCAATGATGTGAGTACACCCACACACACACACACACACACACACACACACAGAAATTGTGCTTTCTAATCTTTGACTTTACTTTTTGTGTGCTCTTACTCCTGTCGACTTTTCAATTTCTTAACAAGTAACAAAACACATGTTGAATACCCAAAACAGTCTATGTATTACCTAGAAACACATTGTTATTGTTAATTAGGTTTAGAACTACTTCCATGACCTTTTTTGTTTTCATATTAGCATTTTCAAATGTCAGACTTTTCCCACAGTAATCATCAACAGTATGTGCAAGCAGGAGTAATTATTCAATACTCATGACACACAATAATTGTATAATTAGCACAACACTGCAGAGGCTTTAAATTAATCAACATAACAAAATAAGCAAAGCAGAAAATCATTTGAATGTAGCAGTTATAGTTTGAAGTGAGTTTTTGAGCTCTTTTTATTCCTCTCTGTCAACACACAACATAACATGGTTGGATGAATAATTGATCGTACAGTTCACATTGTGATCATGATGTGAATTTATTATGTTCAGCCACACAGATGATTCCTTCTCTTTTCTTGTAGGCGGGTAGATTTTTTGGCGAGATTGACGGATCAGTAATGACAACACTAATCAGAATGGGCATGTTCAAACGGTAATGTCTGGTTCTCATTGCCTGTCTGTTTTGTGTGTGCTTCTCTGTTTTGGTTATTTTGCAATTCAATTGTGGCTCATAAATATGATGACATGTAACCCTTGTTCTGTAATACACACATAAGTGGTTGCTGCTGGGTCTTAAACGTAAGGGTTGTTGCAAATGTCTATTTATTTGTTCTTACCGACCTAAGACATGCATTAGTATGCTTAGAAACCAATAGCCTGGAGGGTGTGCTTTGCTGTCATTATAGAGACTCAAAGGCTCTGTTTTTATTGCTATACAGTCTCTGCCCTGTGTTGCACTCTTACGTGCCGAGGGTAGCTAATCCACCCATCTTTGTAAACACAGTCCTCTGTAGATGTCTCAGCTTTTCCCCTTTTTCCCCCTTTGAGCTTCTGTGACTGCCCTGGATTATTTTCCCTTTTACTTTTGCCCGCCATCTATGTTTGAAGTCTCATGAGTGATGTGCTATTTTTATGCAGCTAAAGGATTTTGTCATGTTTCATTTGACACAAGATATTACATAACTGGTTTTGAGCATGCATGAACTTCAGTGGCTGTGCACTCATACTTACTGTATATTGTAAGTGCATGCATCTGCAAAGATGTCTGTGTTCTTCTGCCTCTACCTACATAGTACAGTATATATACGGTATATACACTGGGTCAATCCTCTCTGTAAAAAAGCCAGTAATTATAACTGAGATGATTTTCTCTCAGTTTTTTTTCTTCTCTAAGTTTAGGGTTTCTAGAGAGATTAAGCTGCGCTATAGCGCTGTGTGTGGTAGTCTGCAGAGGGTAGAGGAGTCGCTGTAAGTCAGTGAAATACTACCTGAAGAGCAACACCGTGTGTGTGTGTGTGTGTGTGTGTGTGTGTGTGTGTGTGTGTGTGTGTGTGTGTGTGTGTGTGTGTGTGTGTGTGTGTGTGTGTGTGTGTGTGTGTGTGTGTGTGTGTGTGTGTGTGTGTGTGTGTGTGTGTGTGTGTGTGTGTGTGTGTGGGGGGGGGGTTTCTACAGGGTGTCCTTGTTCGACTACCAGGCCATGTGTAAGATGAACTCGCACTCTGTCAGCAGCGCCCGTCCACTTCTCAGTGTAAGCACAGTGTACTCAATCTGTATACCATAATATTAATACTAATATTACAGTCCAATCAATTCTGAAGTAACGCTCATCTGTTTATCTCTTCAGCCGTTTTATGGTTTGGCTTCAGCCCTCAAGTGGTTCCTCTCCAACTTCCTACTGTAAGTGTTGCTAGGGGCAACCACAATGTCAGTGTATCCTAAACAAAAGTGATTTTTGTAAAAATGTGCTATTATGTATCACTATTCACTAAGTTTTGCATATTTGTAAAAGCAGTGGATTTTTTATTTCATTGTTGAAAATACAACATTATAATAGGAATGGTTTGATATTTAGAGAACAATGCACATTATCAATTTTCTTGCCAAGAATTTGATAAAAGATCAATAACACTTTCATGTCTGTTTGATAAAAATGAAGCTAGGTCTAAAATTGAAAGCATAAAGCCTGCGAACAGAAGGAAACAGCTGGCTCGGCTTTGTCCCAACCTTATCAAATCTGTCTACCAGCACCTCATGCTTAGTTAATGACATATTATATCTTGTTTGGGTAATCTGCTATAAAACCGTATAGCAAAAACAACAGTTTGCTGTTTTACAGGGAAGTTATGTGCTGGAATAAACTTTTCAGTTGTCACTACTTAGTAAGGCTCCTCCAGTTATCCAGAACGGCTACCAATGCTACTAATAGGGATGGGAATTTGAAAGCAAATGTATATTCGAATATTCGACGCCCCAAAAAACGGTTAACCGGTTAACCGAAATGTACATATCCTATAAAAAAAAAAATTGGGTAAAATAAAAATTTCATAATTTTTTTTTTACCCAATTTTTTTTCAATAATTTTTGGAAATAAATGCATACATGTTCAAATAAGTGTAGAAAGTCGAATTTGTCAAATGTATTGAACTGGTGATCACAGTTTGACAGCTATAGGCCTACAGCTTTCATGTGCAGAGGCGATTCACAATCAGCCCAGCTGTAGAGAAGACCCTCTCAGCTGGAACGGAGGTTGCGGGTATAGCAAGGTATAGCATATATAAGTTTAATTTAGCATAGTTTGCACTCTACACCGCACTCACTAACTTAGTCGAAATATTTCCACACATTACTCCTTTTTGACGCCATGTCTGTTGTGGAGGACTCTTCTTAGAGTGTAAATAATTACCGGACTATGACTGGTAAAATATGTTGAATACCGGCAAAACTAAATCTCTCCTGTCAAAATGTCTATGTACTTTGCCGCCACACACGGTTGCCAAGCAGCACTTATTGTTTTTTACGCTGGCCACTCATGTGTCGCGAGTGTTGACAGGGGGCCGGGGAGCACGCTCATGAACTGTTAGCGCCAGAACCTCGCAACGGCTGCGGAGCACATTTGCGCCACATTTGGGCATAAGATGAGGTTAGAGTCTGTGTGATCTGCGTGTAGGGAGGGGCAGCAGCCATATCATTGGCTAGAACTAGCTAGATCTGATGGATTTGGACATGAACGCGAGTGAAGTATAACCGGACGCGAGAGAGAGAGAGATCAGCACCTGCAGCTCTGCCCGCTGTGAGGGACCGGTGAGCGGAGCAAAACACACCTTTAGACGTCAACTAACACATTTAGCTATGGCACTGTCGTATATATATATACATTGAATTATTCAATTTGATAATATGTAATCAACTTAGGCATCACTCCCAAAAAAAAAAAAAAATTATAAAAATATTCATAACTCATATTCGAATAAATGAATAATTATTCGAATACCTGAATAATTTCGAATATTCGATTAATCGTTCCCATCCCTACTAATTACTGCTGATTCATCTGAGGAATCACTTTAATATTCCCACGGTACAACTTTGGGGCCTGGCCCAGATTTTGAAGTCAGAATGCAATCTGCTTGCTATCTGCTTTGGTCCATAACGAAGGCCGCCTAATTGACTCTCTGTCCACTCTCCTCTTCTGTCTTCCTCATAAGGTTTCTCCTGGAGTTTAATTTCTGTGGCTTTTGGCACACGGAGCATTTTGCTGATGGTGAGTTCTACAAGAAAAGTGTTGCCAGTTAAGGTCAAACTCTTATCTTTGTGATAAATGTCTCTTAAAATGTCCTTTTTGCATGTATATTTTGTAGATCATCAAACCTTAAGAGCAGACCTAGATTACTGCAATATGACCTTATTATCAACTGCTTTAGAGAATATACACACATCTACATGGAATGCAAATCAATTCTTAAGTGATTATTAAATCTTATTTAATATTAATGTGAATGTCTGGGCTAATAAAACTCACCATCGCTCATTCTCATCAACCAGTCATGGCGAACATGTAGGAGTAATGTCCCGTGTCATTGTGCTGTATGTTGTGTCAATCCAATACCAGCAGTGGAAACATTAATCCCCAATCTAGAAATCATTATGGAGTCATCTGATCCCCTCACCTCTCATCTGTCTCTGTCTTCCCATCGATCACACTGCTCATTACTACACCTGTCAATCATCCACTCTTCCTCCAACTCGATATCATCATCATCATCCCTCCACTCAGCCAAGGCATCTTTCAGCGTGTGTGAGTATATGTCTCAAAGGGTTTTTTAGGACAATCGTTTCTCTAAAATTATTTTTTTCGAAATGTTGTATGTGGTGTAATGTTTGTGGTAATCTTCAAACAGATGAATTGCAGTCTCTCTGAAAGAGGTGGGAGAAGTACTCAGATCTTGTACTGAAGTAAAAGTAGAAGTACCAGAGTGCAGGAATACTCTGTTACAAGTAAAAGTCCCTTTTTAAAAATGTTCCTCAAGTAAAAGTAGAAAAGTATTCTCATCAAAATATAGTTAAAGTACCAAAAGTAAAAATACTCATTGTGCAGATTGGTCCATTTCAGAATAATATATATGATATGTTTTATAATTATTGATCATGAAAGTGTTCTCAAAGCTGATAAAGGTGCAGCTAGTCTGAATGACTTTGTATACTGCAGGGTAGCTGGTGAATTTACTCCAGATGGAACTAAAGTCTGATTCAACACTTGATTATATTTCACATCATTCATCCACATCTGTAAAGTAACTAAATGTATTACATAAATGTAGTGGAGTAAAAGTACACTATTTACCTCCTACTGTAGTGGAGTAGAATTACAAAAGTGCAAAAGACTACTACTTGGATGTACTTAGTTACTTAACACCACTGCTCTCTAATTACATAACTAATTCTCCACAACAAGACCTAAGCAGACTGTTAAAACTGAAACAAATGTAATTCTGAGGAAGTCATACAGAAGACATGAAGTTCTCAAAACACCATTATAGCTCTTCCTTATGGTTTCAAACCCATAATTTTACCTGCACACATCTAACAGAGGTACATGGTACAAAGAGCAATAAATGGCTGAAGTGTGAAGCATTTACTGTAAATAGCACCCAGCATCCTCCTGTCACAGTCTATCAGCCTTCCAGTCATCAACACAATGTCACACACACACCTCCACACACACTTTCACATCCAACCTTGACACATGAACCATATCTATTTCTGTAATAGCCTCGGCTCATAAGAAAAGAGGGGACATTCTTCAGCCGTGTGACACCGAGTACCCCAGCTTTGTCTACGAGCCGTCAGTCAAAGAGACCAACAGCATCATTAAGTGTGGACGCTGCCAGAAGTAAGCACACACACTCATGCACACTTATAGCACACACAAATCTGCACACACACCCTAGACCAGTTATATTAAATTGTCTGCCTCAAATCCATTTTCTATTGCTTTTCTGCATTCTGCATACTAAGAGCAGGGAGTGTGAGGAAGAGGGGGAATACGTAGAAAGGAAAGGAATTAGATCTGGGTACATGTGGTTTCAGAAAGACCGAGAAGTATATGGGGGGCGAGGGAGAGAGACTGGAAAACTGAAATTAATAAGAGAGGTAAATGAAAAAAACAGAGGGATGGAGGAGAGTGGGTGACAGAAACAGAGATGGAAAACAGTGGGAGGCAAGAGCAGGGGGGAAGAGAAGTGTGTGTGTGTGTGTGTGTGTGTGTGTGTGTGTGTGTGTGTGTGTGTGTGTGTGTGTGTGTGTGTGTGTGTGTGTGTGTGTGTGTGTGTGTGTGTGTGTGTGTGTGTGTGTGTGTGTGTGTGTGTGTGTGTGTGTAAAACAGAAAAGAAGGAAACAGGGGAGAGAAACACTGTTTACTACAATATGTCTGCAGGTTTGTGATCATAGGTTGAGTGTGATCGCCCTCATGAGGCTACAAAATGTATAACATAGCCCTTTAAATGCTAAAGGACACGGTTACAGACTTTAGAGACTTTTAAATGCAGTCAAGTACATTTGCAACCATATTTGCTTTAGTGTTTCTGTGAGAACCAAATTTGGATAATAATTTAATAAATACACAAATATATCATTTTGTATCACTGTTACAATTATTGTGGGTATTGTATCTGCCTGGCTCAGCAACCTCTTCTTGACAAGGTGTTCATTTCATACAATACAAGAGAGGTTTGCTTTTTGTGCATGTGTTTGTGTGTGTCAGGATGTTTGTGGTGCAACAGATACCAGACAGCAACCTGTTGATGCTGGTGGTGCAGGCGGACTGTGACTGCTCCAAACAGTACCCACCCATCACCATGGAGCCCAAGGAAGTCAAATATATCCTTTGATTTTTTTGCTATTCATGGAGTATGCTGCTAGTGCTGCCCTTTGTCTTCCTATTTCTCCCAAATGAATTCCATTTGTAATGCAGTCCCTGTTGCTATGGAGAGGGCGAGTTGACAACAAACAGGAATCTCTAATGTTGTAACTAATCCAGGATCTTTAAACTCCCCAACAGTGATCACTTTATTTGTTTTCCCTTGCACCAAACTTTAATTCTGGAAATTGTGTATGCCTGCTGTGGTACATATATAGAATTGTTTTTTACTAGATTAATATAAAAAAAGAGGTTTCTCTGAATCTAGTCTCTAAGGGCGATGGCTCAGTGCCAAGAAAGTACTTGCCGTGGAGAATCCTTTTGTGTTGCTGCGGTTGCTCCTTGACTCCACTGCACATAATGCCTCAGTGAAGTGTGACAGGATGAGGTCCCAGAAGATCCGCCGCCGCCCCGAGTCCTGCCACGCCTACCACCCCCAGGTCAGCTTCTCATTGGTCCATACGTTCATTGTGTCATAACCTCCTCATAATGTTTTGCTGCAATGTCTTCTGTGCATCAAACCCATTTCTAATTAGGAGAGTGCCTTTTTGTTTGTTGTCCTGGCGTCTGTATATCTGCTATTTTATTTAGCTTGATTGCATTGAAACTGGTTTGGAATGGCTTTAGTCTTGGCAGAGACACAAAGTGAAATCACTTTCTGTTTGTTTCTGCAGGAGAACGCCAATGACTGTGGAGGAGCTTCTGTTATATCTCTCTCTGCATCTCTCTTCCTCGCCTGCCTCTCCTTCTCTACACGTGTCTCCTGATGATGGACAACTTTGCTGTTTCAACTCAATTTCTCATATAAACGAGGAGATTGGAATGAATCAGGATCAGTGTTTGGACACTGATCAAGTGGGTTAAAAAAAAAAATGTCTACCCATGACGACCACAATAGTCTCTAATGACGGACCTTTGTTATAGGCCGTTGTTGCCGTGGATACTTTTCCATTACTTGCTTTCTCATACACCACGTTGCATCTCAAAATGAAAGAGGGACTAAAGAGATGCAGGTGGCAGCTATGACCTGAATTGATAAAAGAGGATTACAAGTCACATGATGCAACAGAAGAAAGTCCAGGGGGGAATATATTAATCATTTTTCATATTCCACTGAACTGAATATTGCAGTACATGCATATTATATATGCAGCTGCAAGCATGCACAACTGGAGAACTTTATCCCCTGAAAGCTTCATATTCTGACTGTTTTAAACATTGAATGAGAGACAGGAGAGAAGGGCTACAGCCATATCTGGTGAACATTGTTGTTTAACATCAGTGTTGCTGCTGAAAGTCAGATTAGAGGATGGTGTTTACAGTATAAGTTTTTCTGAATCTAATCTCAAAGGGCGATGGTTCAGTGACAAGAAAGTACCTGCAGTGGAGTTGATAAAAATTATCAAAAAGTATGGGACGTCACTTCACTATCTTGTTTGTTTTTTTAAACTTGGATTACATCCAAAAAAATGTTTCTGTGACATATCTTTGCCTTTATGTTTTTATCAGCTGTGTCTTTCTGTTTGGTTTTAATTATGTTTGGCAAGAGACCACTGTGGAGCTCACAGGATGTAGATCTACAATCAAAAAGGATAACAAAAAGATGGATTGTTTTTTAGATAAATACATGCAATGAAATGGATTCAAGGCTAAACTGGAAGGAAGATGCAGTTGTACCAGAGCATCAGTGTTTCCAGAAGTCATTTATGCTGTTGACTATGCATTTACTGGACTGGGTTTTTTCAGATGCTTTACCTGTGTCCCAAGGTCATGCATTTGCTTCTAAGCCCTTGGACTATACAACAATATAATTGTATAACTTCATGATTAAATAAAAAATGCTCTCAGTTTGGGAAACAAGTTTCTATTATGAACAAATTAAAATGTGAAATGTTCATATGAGTAATCGCAATGTACATTAATATTAATATTGTATGGTTGACATGTGTACAAGTTGTGTGTTGACTGAAGTCATGATTTGATAAGTAAAATAAATTGTCCATGTTTTTTTATCGTATTTGTCACCAGTTTGTTGTTGTTTTTTGCTTGTCAGTGACTAATGACCCTAACATATTACAGATGCTAACAATACCAGACTAAAACAATCAGTACTTTACCAATACTCAAAGGGGTTATATAATACATATATTATATTGAAGTTGAATATCTAGAGTGGTGATGTGAGCTCTTGTAATCAAATCAGCTTTCATATTGCACTAGCAACATAAACAATCCAAAGGTTTGAAATCATATCTGCAACTACACAACACTGTCTTGAGACACGGTTGCTGTGTAATGCTTTTCAAAAAGAGTATAGGAAGTGTGATGGTTGTCAATCAGCTTGTCTCGGAATCTGAATCCAGTATTACTTCATGTTTTGATTTAATATACTAGATGATAATGCTGAATATTACAAACGACTAATAGTCAGTAGCATCCACCAGTACTGTCAAAAATATTTGTTAGAAATAGTATATAAATAGTTGGCGATGATTAAAACATATCTATTGTCAAGTCAACATTTAGATATAAATTAAACATATAACATTTTATGTATACATTTTGACAAAAGACACTTTTTGTCCTAGGCAACTAACAATGCAATTGTACTTATAAATCACATTATTTGTCTGATTGGGCTTTACATCGTACGAGGAAAATCTTCCCAAAGAAGCTCAACAATTTAAGGGAAACGTAAAAGAAACCTAAGGGTTGGCAACACATAAATCCCTCAGAGATTCAAAGAAGTCCATCAAAGATTCAAATTTGTTTTTACTTTAAAACGAGAAGAATAGTTGATCTGGTGTTTTTTGACAGGCAAGTCAGCCTCTACCTTGGGGTATAATGACTAGATAAACAGGGTTTGGAGGGTAACTTTAACTACTAGTTACAGTAATCTCAGTATCAAAATAAAAAAGTAAAGTGACCTGAAAACTCCCCTACTTTTGGATTACCTCAATATCAAATTCAATGCAAATAACTAAAAGAGAAAAATAAATTTATTTATAACATAGTTATTTACTATGTGTATAACAATGTAACCATAGGAAAGAAGAAACCAACATATTTCATATAACAAATGTAGTAAGTAACAGTTATAGTTTACAAATGCTGTTTAAGCTTAATACATTAATCAAAAGCCAACTATATTTGTGTTGAATAAATCAGGGGTCCACCTACTGCATTAAAAAATAAAGGTGTTTAAAAATTAAAGCAGCCTAAATGTAAAACCATAAGGAACATTCATTCAATACGCCTACCTATAACATATCGATTCACATGTATTTATTGTACCACTGTAATCCTTCAAGTAATCTCTATTGTTTTTGTATGTAACAGTCATGTGATTACTTGTTTTCTTTCTTCATTGTAATATAATAAAGTTACCTTTTTTGTATCCTGATTATGTAATCTCGTAACATGTAATCCGTTATTCCCCAAGCCTTTTTTACTGTCCTAATGTCTTTTGTTTTCTTAGTTATGTTCTCTGTATTTTATATGTTTGTATTACTGTTATGTGTAACGTTGCTGCCTTCTTGGCCAGGTCAGCATTGAAAATGAGATTCTATCTCAATGCTTTTTTATCTGGTTAAATAAAGGTTAAATAAAAAGCCTGAAGATAAAGCACTTCCCCACACAGGTGTTATCGCGTTTATATCATGGTTTCTATTCTCAGCAGGGTTGTAGTTAGTGCAGGGGGCCAGCAGGGGCGCTAGCGGTCCCTCTCCGGCTCATTGTTTGGGTCTCAGTGTAGCTCTGCTCTGCCGGCAGAGAGAGGGACGGGTTGGTGGAAAATGGCGGACGGTGTGGATCACATCGATATCTACGCCGACGTAGAGGAGGAATTCAATCAGGTATTGAACGCGCATTGAGCACACTTCATCTTACGGTTAATTGTTCTGTATTTGTGTGTGATATTTCGTGCTTAGTCTGGTTGGGAAATGGTGTGTTCTGCTGGGTAGAGTTTCCCTCGCATACAGGCCCCCCTCCACCATGCTGCAAGCCCGCATCCTCAGATACTATTACCGCCGAGAAATGTGGAATTTGCGCTGTTGTCGACATTTACCACCACGCGTGAAGCATAAAGAAAAGTACATGAAATGTGCAAATATATTGTATTTCTTCGGCTGAAGGCTAAAATCATCCTCTATCATTGTTCACTGTGTCGGGCCTCGGAATGGCTGCCTGTGGCGCGCTAGTTACGATAGCTAGCAGGCGATAGCTTTCTAACAATAATTATGTTTGGCACGTTACTTTGTGGCTCCCTTTGTGTTTTCTCAGTTCATACTAGCACATTTTAGTAGGTTGAACCTTAATTGTTACTAGGCATGGCGTTTTACATTTAATTCAGAAAGCATTTTATTAGACGTAACATTATAGAGTGTTAGCTTTTATACTCTTAGCTTAGTGCAACCTTAGCATCTCTGTGTCCATTGGCTGGATATGTTGTTGTCTACTCCTAACACGCCCCTTTCCTGTACACCAGAACCCAGGGGGCAATATGTTGTTTGCTGGCCCCTTAGAGACAACTTAATCTCCTGCAAAATCTTCCCTCCATAGTGTAGGTTAATGTTGACTTGTTTGTATAAGAGATGCCCTCAGCTGTTCATGTTTACATTTACGGAAGTCACTTTTCTGTTCAATCGTTAAACATTAGGTCAACCAGGCTGGTGCATTAGAGTTAACGTCACTTAAAGGAATGCTCCACTCATTAGATAATTAATCAAAACATCAGTATTTAGTGAAACATTATGTTTAAACCATACCCTGAAGAAATCAGCGATATTCCCCGGTAAATAATGATTTTATAGCTCTTTTTTATCAAAACCTGTATATTCCGTCAGGCCGTTGCCATTTTGCCCATTTTCAGTAGTCACGTGACGGTCGTGACGTCATCCATGCGTTCAATTTGTAAACACATGAAAACATGGGCGGAGTATTTGAGTTCGGACTCGTCAGCCGAGGAAGAAGTTTTGAGCAATATGAAGAGATTGGAAGGGGGAATTCAGCCATACAGGTTCGAGCCTACTTAGTACTACTTAGTAGATACAATGATTTTGATTACTAGATATGTATGCATGTAGTACCACCCTTGCTAGCGATTCCCTCTCTAGTTTAGCATACTCAGCCTCGTTGTCCCTGGCGCTAGAACCACGATTTTATGGGGCCGGAAAAACTGGGGGGAAATACCCACTAGCCGGTACTACGCTATATGGAAAGGCCACCAAAAACTGGCCTGGCCTGGACGATAAAGGACGTTTAAACGGGGCTACCCGCTGCAATGGAAATGCGCCATAACATACCTTATTCTTACTCCGAGCACTACTTCTGGTCCTCCGTCGCTTCATACTTGCAGAGGGCGATTTCTCAACTGGCCGAACTGGTGTCCTGGTCGGTGATGACACCAGAAAGACCGATGGTACTGCATCTCCATTAAGTAATGGTTGTTCAATAAATCCCATGTTATGTTTTATCATACTCTCAGAGTAGTCGTCCGGAAACTTGAAATGTTCGCTGCATACATGCGCCTGTGGATCTTTCGGTTCGGGCCGGCCACATTTCGCTAGCCACTGCCTCCGAACGTACTTACCTACGCTTACCTTTTGGCAACAGATAGGAACCGAGCATTCCGTGGATTGTTCCTATCAGAATTGTGGCAATGTTTCGCGATACAATGAGGCATATTTGAAGAGAGTAACTACAGTAAATAACATGAACATCAACGTGTCCTCGAAACCAAACGCATGGTTTACGTCACGTCCGGTAAAATGGCGCTGCCCACAGTGTTGATGTTATTTCGGTAATTAATCAGTTTAAAATCACTGATAATGTCATCGGATTAAAAACAAATAAAAAAGAGAGACTGGCAGAGACTGGTCTGTTTTATCGGATGATCATTATTTAAAAATGAGTGTCATGAGCATTCCTTTAACAGTCTTACTTCATACTGATACTCAAAGACGGAAAAGTTCACAAAGTTAGTCAAAGCATCAGTCTGAAGATTACTTATTATATCTTGGCATGACCTCCTTAATTATTATGTCTACAAGTCCCAATCTATTTTGAGAGCGTCTGCTAAACTGAAGACATTTACACAGCCACTGCTCCCCTATAACCTGTTCTACTTGTGTTCAGTTACAAATAAACTGCACTTTGTTGTTTTCATGGTGTTATATGGTCACATGAATTAAAGAAAGACCGAGGTATTCACCTGCCTAAGGACCAACTGTAGGCGTGTTCCACATACTCCGATATAGTTTATAGTGTTCAACATTAACAGCTATAAGAGGCTTAAAAAAAGATTAACTAAACTTGTTGACACAAGAGTCCTACCAGCTCTAATGGTAACAAGTTAACACACTACAGTTGGAAATATCCACCAACAGTGAAAAGTAGCGTCTTATTTAGAGTATGCTCCGTGTTAACAGCTAAGGAGGGATATTGTCTTTTTGGATTAAGGGCAGGCACTTGAGTATTTTGTGCATGTAGAAATTGATTATTTAAGATTTGTCAGCATGTACAGTAAACTTGAATCAGGTGCATTTATTGCAAATTAGAAAAACCCATCATGATGTATTGTGCCACCAGATACTGCTGCAATCAAATCAAATAAGAAATAAAACTCACAAATTCACCCCTGCAAATTGTTAATGATGTACCGAAACGTCAAAACGATGTGATTCTATGCATTGTCTCTGATTTATATACATGGGCTGCTCATAATGTGTCACATGTTTGACTGAACTGTTACTGTCACGCTCTACAGGAAGCCGACTACCCGGTCCACGACCAGATCGATCTGTATGATGATGTAATATCTCCATCAGCCAACAATGGAGATGCTCCGGAGGACCGCGACTATCTGGACACACTGCCTACACAGGGTGGCTCAGAGGGAGGGAAGAGTTCCCAACCCAACGTGGTGTACACCTACACAGGCAAAAGGATTGCCCTGTACATAGGAAACCTAACATGGGTGGGTAGAAGGCTACTTAGATATGATATATCCATACAAAATATTTTATAAATAGAAGCAACATAATTTAAAAAAAGTATCATTAAAGACAGATATTCTTGTGCCTTGACAGATGTTCACCTATACATTAGAGGCTTCTCAATACTCTAATTTCCCCTCCTCGACTCCTATCCTCGAGACTTAGTCCCGCCCACAGGAGACGCGAGCGAAGGAGTCAAGGAAGGGAAGCAGCAGGCAGTTAGAGAAATGAGAACTCCTCTCCTCTGAGCGGTCATTTTAAAGAGACGTCCATTAATGATGACAGGAGGCACAGCAGCCCTCTGTCTGATGGACAGATGTGTTCATGATGACTTCTATATTTATTTTTAATTCATTCACAGTGCGGCATAATGAGACAATAACAGGCTACAGATGCGGACATATACACACAAATATATTTATATAAATATATACAATTTTTAAAGTATGAGAGCACTCTCATAATAACGTAACACAATCAGAGACCCCCCTCTCTCTGGTCGCTGAAATGGGGAATTGAAATTACGGGCCAAACGTTGTATTTACAAGTATTAAAAGTAAGCAGAGGACACCAAACCAGCTGAGACCCGTCTGTCCGCCGCATCTACGCACTGTACAACACACACACACACACCTACACACTGTACCACACGCCAGAGATGGGGACTCGAGTTTGTGACTCGGACTCGAGTTTGTGACTCGGACTCGAGTCGCACTTAAGTCGCACACACAGAGACTTCAGACTTGACTTGGACTCCCGCTCAAAAGACTTCGGACTCGTGTTTTGGGACTCGTGAACAATCATTGTGTTTTCTATTTTTGGCGTATTAAAGGTGGGGTAGGTACATTTGAGAAACCGGCTCGAGATCGCTAGAATTTGAAAATACACAACCGGAGAAAATCTGCCACTTCCTCACAGAGCCCCTCCTCCAACACACACGAACGCGCACATGACCAATGAGGGCACGAGATAAGTTTGTGCCCCGATGGGAGGCTGACAGGCAGGTCGGCCATCCAGTTACTTTAGCCGGGCCGGCTATCGGGATGTTAAGAGCATTCCATGGAATATAACAAAAAGTGTATCTCGAGCCGGTTTCTCAAACTTACCTACCCCACCTTTAACATTAACATCATGGTAACACCATGGCGACCGGCGGCACACCTGCAGCTGTATCGCTTGTAATTAGGTTAAACTATAAAAACTTCGAACAAAACGCCGGCGGCACCAACAAAAGGAGCGCACACTGCAAAGTAGGGCTGTGCAATTAATCGTATTTTAATCGCGATTACGATTATGGTTTGCGACGATTATGAAAACAGCATAATTGACAAAATACGATTATTTTTGCTCGGTGCGCTTCGCCCCTCCCTAAAAGCCCACTCGGCCACGTGGGAGTGACATGTGTTGTGAGTGTTCAGCGCGAGCGAAGATGTCAGATCAAGAGCAGCAACTCGTTAAAAAGAAGGGTCAAACTATTTCCACTATTTGGAAGTACTTTGGCTTTCCGGAGTCCGACGTGGAGCAAAACAAAGTACAGTGCAGGATTTGTTACCAGGTTGTGTTGGCACCACACGCTAACACAACCACATCTCTTTAATCATCTGAAATACAACCACAAAGTGCAATACGACCGGGCAGTAATACAACAAAAAGCAGATGCCCGCTCGACTTCATCCACCACATCATCACAGTCATCGATTCAGGACGCATTGTACAGAGCAACGGCCTACGCGACGAGCTCGCAGAGACACAGAGATATTACAGGTGCCATTACATTTCACATCGCTAAAGATATGTGCCCAGTTAGCACTGTTAGCAACGAGGGCTTTAAGCAACTTGTCAACACGTTGGACAAGCGTTACGCGATGCCGTCTCGGTATTATTTCAGCAGGTCTGCGGCTGCGCTGCCTGCGCTATATGACAAATGCCGTGGGGAAGTTGAGAGAGATGTGGCTTCAGCTGACTACTTTGCTACCACAACAGACCTATGGTCTAGCCCAGGGGTGCCCAACCAGTCGATCGCGAGATGTGTCTAAAAATAGAACAACAATATTCTGTTTTATCGTTAATGTCCTGTAACATAATCTTCCTGTGCCAGAATAATGCACTTGAACGCATCAAAGCTTTGTGATTGGCCGGCGTCTCCCCATGTGTCGGGGCGTGGCTGAGGGTCTTCAGTACAGGTGGCAATATTGTCACCTGCCTGCGCTCATCTCTGAAACCAGACCATGTAAACAGGCTGGTGTTTCTAGCGAACAATCTTTAAGAGATGACATGAGCAGCCCTACCAGCATTTGCCATGGTGGCCTAAACATTTTTATTTGGTCTTAAATTGTAGTTCAACATTTATTTCCTGTTACTTCTGGACCATGACGGTTGGCCAGCCTTCAACGTTTAACTGAGTGGAATATGTTGAATATGTTTTACCAACATGTTGGCTATATGTTAAGGAGTTGTCAGTAGGTTGTGACAGTGCACTGCAACATATTTGATTTCATTTATTTTGGTCTAATTTATTTTTATTTATCATATTAATAATAAATGTTTAGTATGGTTTTGGAAGTGCGCTCCAACATATTTGTTGATCTTGTTTATTGGTAAAATATTATTTGTTTTAAAGTTCAATAAATGGTCAATGAATAATCGTCAAAATAAAATCCATTTCCGGGTCACTACCGGAGGACCGAGGAGGGGAAATTAGAGTATTGAGAAGCCTCTACTGTGTAATTTGCAACATAATATATAAAACGTAGCAGGTCATTACACATGATTCCAGTCATGCTAATGGCGCTCTCTTCTCTCATGCAGTGGACGACTGACGAGGACCTGACAGAAGCTATCCGGTCGGTCGGCATCACAGATGTGCTGGAGATCAAGTTCTTTGAAAACAGAGCCAATGGCCAGTCAAAAGGGTGAGGTCTTTATTATATATAATTCCAATGATTGAACTTAATGACAACCTGCTATAGGTTCTTATAATGACTTCTTAAAACATATTGTCCCAACATTTGGTGGGAGCTATTTCTTACATATTTGTTCATAGTACTTTCAAGTTCAATTCAAAACCTTTATTTATCCAGGTGAAATCCCATTGAGATCAATGATCTCTTTTTCAAGGGAGACCTGCAGCAGTAGGTTCCACATAAAGACATAAAAACATAAACAACAGAACAACAAAAGGACATCATACAGCAACATTTACAGGGATTACAATTTACATATCTATCCAAGTTCTTGTTATGAATAAAATAATTTGTACTTTGCACTAGTATTTTAGTTTTAGACAGTTTCAATTTAGATAAAAGTAATTTCTTTATTTGATTCTGTCCAGTCCTAATTTGTGAAATTTGAATTTGGGCGAAAACATTTTCCTATATATTTCTTTAACTATTTCAAAAGAAAAAACAAGTCATGCATTCACTCGGATTGTGTATAACCTCCTTGGCATTTACCATGCAGGTTTGCACTGGTGTGTGTGGGCTCAGAGTCATCTTCCAGGAAGTTGATGGAGCTGCTGTCGAAGAGGGAGCTCCATGGTCAGAATCCCATCGTCACGCCGTGCAACAAACAGTCCCTCAGCCAGTTTGAGATGCAGTCACGCAAAAGTAAGTAGGCGTAATGTACACATGAGATTGCTTTATATTTGACACTTGATGAGAATTATTTGAACATGCATGCTTGTCACCATGTATATTTAAAAGGACCTATGTTTGCAAATGCTCTAAGAAATTGAAAAATATTAAGTAACATCTTGTCATTTTGCAATGCATATGTTTGTTATTATTTGACATTGATTTTAAAACTCAGTTAGCGTTATCCCCTCATTTCCAAGGTGCCCAGTCAGGCCAGATGTCCGGGGAAGGCAAAGCCGGCCCCCCTGGCGGTGGCCTTCGTGGAGGAGGTTTCCCCATGGGTCGAGGCAGAGGCAGATTCCCCGGACCACCGGGACCTGGAGGCGACCGCTTCCCTTGTCCACCCGGACCCGGAGGACCACCTCCACATTTCCCTGGTTAGTTTGGCCTCAGTTTGCTGTTATAACATTGTGGCAAGTTCATTTAGCCAATGACATTATCCTTACTTCCCTGTCTCCTAATCTCATTAAGAGATTTAAGTCATTTTTATCACGTCTTCACTGGAAAATCGCATATTTCTCATTGAAGTAGATGCAATACATTTTCAGTCTCAGCAGTTAAAGCGAATTCATGCTGTGAATAAATACACATAAACACAATTCTGATTTCTGTCTTGCAGTGCTGCTCTGTAAGGACAGTCTAGGCTTTGCTTCTACTAACCCACATGGAACCAGAAATAGTCTATTTTGGTGTGTGTTTGTGTGTTTTTAAAAAAAAAATCTCTCTTGACAGTGCTGTGTTTTTGCATGTCCCCCCATCTGGTTTGTTAAGTTGTCCCACTTCACCTGTAGTTGAACAAATAATCTTTCCCTGGCTGCAATCTTTCTGCTCACTGATTATTTCCAACAATCCATTCCTTGAGAAGCAGTTTTCTCAAAGCTTTACTTGGCAAGCTACCAAACCTAAACTCCTAGCAAATCTTGGATTGGCTGCCGTGAGAAACAAAGTAGGACAGCGTGGAGGTGCCAGCCTTTTAGCATTTTTGCATCTTTTCCCACCTCTTTCACATGTCCCCTTTTGCTTAGTAGCTTGTTCCCCATGCTGCTGGGCTGAGGCAGGCCTTTGGTTATTGAGGGGAAGGGTATGAAGGAAAAAGTTGTGATTGGTTTGCTTTCTTCCCCATTAGGCTCGGGAATGAGACCAGACCTGATTAGGCACCAAGATGGCCCTCTGATGGATATGAGTTTCAATCCCTTCCCGCCGGGGGGCAGGAACGGGAACTGGCGTGGCAGAGGTGAAACACCTCAATTCAATTGATCGATCACCTTTTTAAACCTGACCCTAATTTCTTTCCGAACTACCTTAATAGTCAAATTGCATTTAATCCTTTCGCCGAGAGTTGCATTCTGTTTGGACTAAGAGATTTGTTTTATTATCATTTGAGGTTAGTTCAGATCAGAAATTCACAAAATATGCTCCTGAAAAGCAAACTGAAGAGGCAGGATCCCACAGTACGTTTTTTAAAGATCATCCTGCATAGAGAAGCACAGTGACGCTTCCTAAAACCCGGAAGTAAGTTAGCATTTTTACCACTGCTGGTTCCTTCGACAAAAAGCAATGGGATATCTGGGAATAAGGTCTGTGTTTGACATAAATTGAAGAGACAGATCACGTTTTGTTCTACAACATTAAATACATCAGCAGTGACCCCGCTGGTGATTCTTGAAGAGTTTCCGTGTCTGAGAAACGATGGTTGTTACCAAGTGGCTGAATAGGACTACAGAAGTTGTCCAGGCCGTTTTACGACATTACACCGAACACGTAAACACTCCCGCTAAGTTTGTTTGCCGTGTTCTGCTTGAAAGCAAGTCCCTGCCTCCTGCAAACTGTTAAAACAAACGCTTCAACTTGTACAACTTTGAATCTGTAGTTTTGAATATGGATCTTAAGTTGGCGTGACGTTGAAGCAGCGACCCTTCTGTAGTTCCTTTTATAGCATAACGTTAGCATTTTGCTTCTGGCGACTAGATTTATGATTCGAAAATGATAAAAGTAGGATAGACATGTGGAGATTATCCGGCTGAACAAAACGTGATCCGTCTCTTAAATGTGTTTCAACCACAGACCTGTGTATTTTCAAATTCTAGTGCACTCGAGCTGGTTTCTCCAAAATTACCTACCCCACCTTTAAGTCATATATTCATATTTCTGGTCTCATTTTAAAACTAGTAAGCTTAGCAATATGAATCTCTCGTAAGCAATTGGCCATTTAACAGTAAATAGGAGTAAACATAGTGATAATGAAGTAGTTATTAAGTGCCGATTATTTAAATAGACAGCTCCATGCTATATAGTCAGGTAAATGTAGAATGCCAAGCCTCACTGTGCTTTGAGGTATCCTAGCGTAATACAATGATATATGGCTTGTTGGTGTGAGTGTTTTTATATACAGCCCTCAGGTGGCCACAAGCTCAGTTAGCCAACGTCAGACAAACTTGACTCGGTTGCTCTTGTATCTGCGGTTCACAGACATGTTCCATCAGCATTGACTTGACTTTAGAACCTGGATAAAATACTTGCTTGAAACAATACAAGTGTTTCTCGTCATCTGGTTTGTTGCCATCAGATTTTATTTGCAGCATTATTTTTTGGCCTTTTGACATGTGTTGTTCCCTGTAGCTATGGCTTTCTCTCCCATCTGTGTTGGTGTCCTTGATTTGAACTGCCCTATATCAATGATTAATTCAAGGACTATTAATTGTCATTCTGCAGCACAGGGTTGCACAACCAAATGCACTAGTAGTAAATGTGTGCTACACCAGAAAAACCAGACAAATACAACACAGCAGTGTGTTAATTACCTGCGGGTATCTACATCAGAATAAAATAATGGAAAATACTGGATGTGGCAGGATATTAAATTCAGAGCTGGTCCAATTATATTTTCAAGTAGAAAAGTATTGGTGGTTTTAATACTAGCACACTTATTCCCCAAGCATGCACTTAATATTTGGGAGATCTCTACACAATAACCATGACAGTGTTTTCTGGATCTCACTCTGTCTCATGCCATGCGTTTTGTCCACTGTGTTCTGTTTTAGGTGGGATGCAAGGTCCACCACGTCCCCCTCCTGGTCCACTCGGACCCCCTGGTCCACTCGGACCTCCACCTCCTGGCCAGGGTCTCCCCCCTCTCCACCCTGGTCCTCCAAATCGTGGTGACAGGCTTCCTCCCCCTGTTCTCTTCCCTGGTCAGTTTGGCCAGCCTCCCATGGGCCCCCTGCCCCCAGGCCCCCCACCTCCAGGTTACGGTCCTCCTCCTGGTCCCCCACCGCCTCAACAGGGCCCACCTCCCCCGGGACCCTTCCCTCTGCGCCCCCCAGGCCCCCTTGGGCCCCCAATGTCTTTGGCTCCACCTCCACACATGCCAGGTCCTCCACCAGGTGGACCACCACCAGCACCCCATGTCAACCCTGCATTCTTCCCCCCACCTGGCAACAACAACAACATGCCCCCCAACGACAACCGAGGCCCCCCCGGACCAAACGACCTATACGGACGCCCGCCACCATATGACAGAGGGGACTACGGTCCTGGAGGCCGGTAAGAAAGGATGGTGGAGGACAGACTAATAAACATTACATATAATCGCTCAGCCTTTGTTAACAATTCATTTGTCCCACAAAGAAAGTTTTTTTTAATGATAAAATGAAGTTGCTAACTCTGAAATGTGTTGTTGCACTGGTTGCAAGATTACTTTTTTATGTAACTCTGGGACCTAACAAGTACTGTGACTTTTGTGTGAATTTGTAGGGAAATGGAGGTGTCCCGGACCCCACTGAGCGAGGCAGAGTTTGAGGAGATCATGAACAGGAACAGAGCCATCTCCTCCAGCGCAATTTCTCGAGCAGTGTCTGACGCCAGTGCAGGTGACAATTCCAATAATATAGGAATATACTTCTCATGTACTTATTTACTGTGGGTGAGCCCATATATGATGCCATTAGTCCCTTGAAAGGCGCTATATAAATCCAAGCTATTATTATTATTAGAGAACAACTGATAGCCAATGCCACCTTCTGTGTCCTTTAGCTGACTATGGCAGTGCCATAGAGACCTTGGTGACAGCCATCAGTCTGATTAAACAGTCCAAAGTGTCGGCGGACGACCGCTGTAAGGTCCTGATCAGTTCCCTGCAGGACTGTCTCCACGGCATTGAGTCAAAAAGCTACGGTTCTGCCTCTAGGTAAGATGTTCATTTTGGGCCATTTTTATATTCAATGTGACACTATACTGAGTGTATCTAAATGTCTTCCTATTGGGAATTGGCCCTGGAAGATTTGGTATTTGAAACTTTTAAACCCTTGTACACAGTCCAATGATGCTTCTCAATGCCAGACGAGAACGTTCCAGGGAACGGGACCATAGCCGCTCCAGAGAAAAGAGCCGGCGTCACAAGTCTCGCAGCCGCGATAGGCATGAAGACTATTACAGAGAACGCAGCCGGGAGCGCGACCGCCATCGTGAGCGGGACAGGGACCGAGACCGCGAGAGAGAGCGCGAAAGGGAGTACCGACACCGCTAGACGATAAGAAAGGTGGGTACAACATTTCCTGTAGTATTTTGTTCTGTAATAAACTCTCCTGTCTTTTTCATCACTACATCTTTTAGACATAACCAGACCAGTTCAGGCGCTAATAGCCTAATCTACATGGCAGAAGATGTCTTTAAAAAAAATTCTGCTTTGATTGCTCACCTCCTCTCTTCTTCAACAAAGGTTTCAGTTGAGTATGAGGCAATGATGCCTTTTTACTCATAAAATAGCATAAAAAAAGCTTTTGAACATTTTAGCAATATTTGAAGTCATCATTTACAGTAGAGAAGGAAGCCATAGTCTATTTATTTGTCCCACTAAGAATGTATGAGAAAAGTGACTAGGAGAGATGAGGTAAGCAAGAAAGAGTCTTTTAAAACTTTGATTTAAGGTAGGTATAAGGTAAGTCTGCTTTCCTCAAAATGTCCCCATTTGTATTGAAGTTTGTGACGTGAATATGGTCTTGGTCACAATATGTGTAATACACAACTACTGTAATCATCATGCTGCATTGCGCAGAAGGGTTTTGTAAGAGTTGTATCAATGCTGTGGTTCTCAGGAAGTTGACTTTATGGATGCATTGTAACCTTTTTGTCTACATGCCTTTGAGACTGGTAATCTGCAAAAAAAAATCTGCCTCTCTTTGTGTTCTGCCATATCCATTCCAAAATAAAAGCATCATTTAATTTACTTATAAAACCGCAACAGCCGTTTTACATCTACATATTTGTCTGGTTGGTAAAGTGCTGTACGTGCTCTGCCTTTTTGTCAGTTCAGATGCATCAGATCCATAGATACACTGTTGCTTATGTTAACATCCATCCAGCTCATAAAAAGAGGATTTTGTTTTTGATTTTTGCCAGCCTCTTTGGCCAGTGGACCACAAAGTAGAAGCTTCTTCTGGCTTAAATATAAAGATTTAATACTAAATTGACATTTCATTGAATGTGAGTTTAATTGAAGTGTATTGTGACAGCTGAGTTGGTTTGTCAGTGTGATTGTTATAGTAGTTCCTTGACTGATTGGCAGGTTTGGCATGTCAAAGTATTCCCTACAGATTTAGCATTTTGTATCATCTGTTCAAATTGGGATGTATTTTTAGAAGAAGAAAAATCCAATGTTTAATTTGTTGATGGGGCAACATATACTTGGTAAATGTTTTATTCGCGTATAACTGAGAATGTCATTTTGCCACATTTGCATGTCAGTAACATTTCCTGACATTTTACTATTGTCAAATTCAATGTCTTGTAATTTAGTGTTGCTAACCTGTGAATAATTGTACCTCAATTTAAGAACCTGAGGTGACGTAAAAATACCTTTTTGATATCATGTTCTGACAACATAGACCTTGATACCCTGAGCACAAGTAATGTGTAAAAAAACGTTTGAGACATTGCATTTTCTAGTTGAGTTGCCTGATTCACTCAAACTGAAATTTCCATTTGAATACTTCTGATATTTTTGATGTGACTTTTATGTTCATTGAAATTATTTCCATTTCGGCCGCAGTATAGTAACTGGCTTTTTGGATTATGTTCTGGGTCAGTTGCTGATAAATGTATACGGAAATATTGTTTAGGCCAATTGTCGCTTGGTGTTGAGGTTTTCAAATCATTATGTAATGTTTGTGGATGGATGCTTTCTTCCATGGCGTCTCTTGCGTGTTTAACAACATGATACTTTTGCAAAAACCTGTAGATGAAATATCTGATTTGAACGATTTTGTGTTGTCCTCTTGCCCTATACGGCAAAGCCCTTATGATGTCTGTGGTGTTGTTTAATAACCAGAGCTCATAGAGCAGACTCTAGAAGCTTCTGCATCTCAGTCGCACATCCCCCCAAATCATTTTCTGATATAGAATTGATTTACTCTCTACATAACCTACATTCACTTTTGACAACTTCAATATAGTGGCTCTATCCATCAGACACATTATTTATAAAAGATTCCCTTTTCTGATTCTTTAAAGGAGTTAGTTTTTCTCTATTTGAACATGAAGCATTTGTATAGTTTCACAGTTGTAATAATTAAATGTAAAAACCTTTTCCTAAATGCTCTTTTAAAGCAATGCATTTGATTATAGCATTACAACATGAATGACTGCAGCCTCCTCTAACACACACGTTGTTCTCTCTGTTAGATAATAGATCCCCAGTGGACACAGGGCTTAATCACTAAGTATATTTTTACCTAAATGTCTGCAGAAATCCCAGTTTGTATTCATTCTTGATACCTTTTTTAGATCATGGTAATTGGGGGGTGAAAAAGCGAATTTGGCCCTTTTTATCCTGATGGTAGTGTGGCTATTTGTTGTGTCCACAGATATGCTTAAACATTGTTTTATCTGTTCATATTGCCATGGGGGGATTTTCCAGGCTGACATTTTTCTCATCGTCACAAGCCTGATGTACTTGTGAAAAAAACCATATTATCCGCTCATGTTCAACCAGGGTCAAACAGAGTTTCTTTGACTATGTCAGCACTTAGTATTTATGCCCATTTAAGAAAACAAAATCAATAATAAAACATTTGACTTGAATATTTGTGACACTTAAAGATGGCCTATGCACAATGTTAACATTCACCCAATTTGCCTTCAAACATTTGTAATGCTTTGTTTAGTTCCCCGTATAAAGATCAACCAATCAGCCTTGTAGATATCACAGTGAGTAGAATTGCTAAGGTGTACATTTTTCTACACCACCATGCAATAGCAATTTTTTTTGAATGCCTGAAGCATTATTAGTAGTATTTCTGAAGATTATTTGATATTCTAATCTTTTCAGTAGAACATTTGTAATGATAAATTACACATGCGTTGTGTTTTATAAAAGTTGAATCCGTTGATTTGATGGACTGTTTGACCCTGGTTTGGCTCTGTCCTTATTCATTTCCATGCTTTATTAGATGACACGCTGCTACACATTACATATCTTTAAGAGTAGAACATGTTTGAATCTTATTTTTGATATGGCAAATTATGATTTGGTCTGCTTTGTAATTGGCTGTTGACAAGGTTCAGTCATGCCCCTCTCCCCTTTTATAAATAATAGTGTGACTAGGATTAACTTTGTCTTCTGTGTTTGGTATTGTCGGTTTTATAACATGTAAAACCCTATGTACAGCAAAAGAATGTTCAAGTTTCAATATACACTTTAAATCGCCTGTAAGTAAGGCTTTCCTGGTGCATAAACTAACTCTAAATTCCCCATGTAAAGCAAAAACCTTGCATTAAATTGGATTTAAAGTAATAGAGTAACTAACAAATTTGACTTTCTGTATCAGAACTGTTGACGTTTCATCTGATGAATGTTACATTCCATTTGAAGTGCTTTAAGTGGACCTCTGATACATACCGTCCTCTTGGTAGTTTTGTGTTTGTATCTACAGCTCTTTTTGTCCTTTCTGTGTCTTTTACTACTATATTGCTTCATTTCCGGAAACGTTGGCTGTGTCACAGTGGTTCAAGTTTTCAGTGTCTAGCTTTGTATTCAATGCCTGCCATTACCATTACCATTTGGATTTAAGATACATGTGTTCTGGGAATAGCTGTATGACAAACGTACAGCCCAGTGTTATGGGTAGTAACCAACCCTAAACATAATGCATTCTAGGGATGGGAATTTAAAAGCAAATGTATATTTGACCCCCATAAAAACGGTTAACCGATGAACTGAAATGTACACATCGTATAAAAAAAAAGAAGAAATAAATAAATACATGTTCAAAAAAGTATAGAAACCAAGTCGAATTTGTCAAATGTATTGAATAGGTGATCACAGTTTGAACAGTTGACAGCTATAGGCCTACAGCTTTCATGCTTAAAACATAACTTAGTTTTTAAATTAAAGAGGGATCATACACGAACAACATTACGGGTTAGGATAACGTAACCCTATTACAACAGAGGCTATTCAATACTCATTCTTGTTTAAGAATATGAGCATGTCTACATGCTCAGGGGAGAGGCGGGTGCGGAGGCGATTCGCTGTAGAGAAGACCCTCTCAGCTGGAATTTGGGCATACGATGAGGTTTGAGCGGAGCAAAACACACCTTTAGACCTAACACATTTAGCTATGGCACTGTCGTATACATTGAATTATTCCATTTGATAATATGTAATCAACTTAGGCGCCCCTCCCAAAAAATGTTTTTAAAAAATTACAATAAAAATATTCATAACTCATATTCGAAGACCTGAATAATTTTGAATATTCGATTAATCGTTCCCATCCCTAATACATACCAATGAATAATTTAGAAGTTGTTGAAACGGGAGAGGGCAAGTCTTTTGGAAAACCACTGGGGATTGGAGAATTTAACAAATGTACCAGAATCTTTGCAAATTGCACTAGGCGTACAGTATGCTACACAAAACCGAAAATATGCTGCACTATGCAGGAGTGACCCTGTAAAGCCAGGAGTCTAGTTAAATCCTGTCTTAGCCCTTTCTATCAGCATATTCCCTTTATCCATTCATCTGAAATGTAGTGTACATTATAGTCGTGCTTTGTGTCACGTTCAAGCATCTATATATTAATTTACACACACACATTTATATAATACACATTTTTAATCCATGTCTCCAAAACACAAATAAAGTACATTTAGGCCTGGGCTTGAAAGCATATTGTTTCATTTTCTGGTTTGTGTATATACTGATAGATTTCCTTCTTGTCCTGTTAAAGTTTGCATGACATTGTTTCTCTGTGTCTGTCCCAGGGTTGGGTGCAATACAACGTCTACAGCAGTGATTGTCCTTATATTGTATTATACAATTTATATGCCCTATTTTCACAGACCGTTTAATTGTGTTATGACCATACTGTTGTAAGCATAACAGTAAATGGACATGTGTAACTCACAGTGATGCTGAATTGCACCCAGCCCTGGTATGCACTATGTATGTGTAGTGTAGAGGTTTAATGATGAGGGGGGGTAAAGTGTTCTCTGTTGGGCTGCCTCCAAACCAAACTCCACCCTTCGTTTTGGCCCCCTTTAGCTAACGAGGATCATGGATGGATGGAAGGAAAAGGAGGAAGGATTTCATTGCGCCACCACCTCCCCGCTCTGCATGACCGGACAGGATCAAAGCACCACCTCCTCCTCCATCTCTCCTGTCCACCATACTTCTCTCTTGTCTGTTCATTTTGTCTGCCTGAATAAGAGCAGTGGATGGAAGACCCTGACCTGTGTAAGGCTATGTTATCCAAACATCTATACTCATGTTAACTAAAGATGAAAGAAAAGAAACTTTCCAGACAGTTCTTTTATTTTTATGATGTTTTATTTGACAAGAAAATGACTGTGTGATGCTTTTTTTTGTTGCGAAGAAACGATAAAATGGCCCACCGATTCCTTTCTAGAAGACACAAACATCACATCCCGTTTGCTTTTTATTTTCCATTGGCTCGCTGTACTGTGTACATTCAGTTTAGAGATCAGTTTTTATAGGGTACATATTTGGTGTGTTCTCCCCACCCCCTCCTCATTCTCATTTATTCTTTTTGTTGTTAGAATGTTTGTAAATGTCTGCTTTTGATTAAAAACTAGATGGTGTTGTAATAAAAAATGTTTACTGATGTACTTGATGCAGTTGGTGAATTCCTCTACATGTTTGGCTCATTTATATTAAATGTGTATTTTGGACTGCAAACTTTTCATAATGAATGTCCACCTTTAATTTTTATTTTTTTCCTAGCTGTATTAGCAAACGGCTCTATGGTTTTGGAAAAACAAATCTTTTTTTGTTGTGTTCTTTTCTCTAAATGGAAAAAACTTTTAAAAGGTAAGATGAATGTACTTTATTGCAATGTGAAATGATGTGTTGCTGGGAAGATGTGTAGACCTTAAACAGGTTGAAGCGCTAAACTATTTCAGGCAGCTCTGGTACACACATACCTTGACCAAAAAACAAGAGGCAAATGCTGTTTACAAAGTGGTTTCTGTTGTGTCTAATCGCACTGACTAGCTATCGCCACAATCTCCCTATTCAAATTTGTCTTATGTTCTGATGTGAAATATGTTCTTAATCCATATAACTTCAACCAGGGATTGTAGTAAACATGTAATTGGTGATTTAAATTCTAAATTAGATCCTCCATTTCAAGTACATTTGACTTTTTTTCCGTGCTTTTACACCATTTTGTCCACATTTTTGTATATTCATGTGTAACACTTGGCCCTGTCACTCCACAACATAAGCAACAGATTCAGTGCAGGGTCTTTATAAGCAACTTCTTAAACATGCTGTCTGCACCATCTCACTAACGTTGTCATATGCACGGCATCATGTCTTTCTTTCCTACACCCATAATGTTTGTCTTGCATTTTTGTTAGGCTGTGATTGTATACACTTTGTGATACAGAGCTTTTAGTTGGTAGTATTAAGTAGAGCGTTTAGGCCAATAAGCACTGAGGTTCATGTCTGTTTTTTTTACTGTCTGATCAATATTTTTAATTACAAAATATATTTGGCGTAGATAACCTGATATTTGACATTGGCCAGTCCAGTTGTTGAATTTTAGTAAATAAAAATTGGGGAAAAAATATTTGTGGTGCTGCAACAGTGTTTCATCAGAGGGTTTGATATTGCTGTTTGTTCCATGTGTACTCCATAACAAAGACATGGATAAAAAGAGACTCAAACTGACATTGTTGATTAACACTGATATTGACAGCTTAGCATAACTATTTAAATGGTCAACAATAACTTTGTCTCAATCTTTTTTTATGTGTTGTCTTATTTGAGATCATTGGTTTACTTGTCAAGATATTTGTCTTTCCTTTTTATATCAGTCTCGATTCAAATGCACAACCTTCTCCTGAAATATTGCATGCCTAAAAGTATTTGATGATTGTAAGGATTGTTGACGCCACCTATTCATTGTAATGGCTTCAGAATCATCTGATCAAAAAACAAGTTGTTAACTTTGTAAAGCCAACCGCTATTTTAAATCCCCATGCTGCTCTTTTAATCTTGCAAACAGTATACTTTAAAAAGTGTTTGATATGCACTGATATTAATCATTATGCACCCATAACCTTGTAAACTCTGTAAAAGACTAATGAAACATTGTAAATTAGGGTTTTGTAAAAAGAAAATGCCTGATTGAAGACTCTTTTGTGCCTTACAAAGCCTTTATTGTACATTGACTTTATATACATTTTGTGATCTGAAAACGGTTTCAATCGGTGTCATCCTGACATAGGTCAATCAGACATAGGTGTCGCTGTGTATTTGTTGCTTTGTGCTCTCCACAGCGCTGAAGGTAAGTGTTTTCAGGTCCTCGTCCCTGCAGAAGGACTGATTCTGAACCCAGATCCAGACTTTACCTCACAATCAAATGGAAAGTATATTTTTGTGTATGTATTTGTAGTATTTGACAAAGTATATTTTCACTAAATATTCATCTTTGGCTACTTTAAAACCAACAGTAACAATTGATTTGAAAAAAAGCCATGTGAAACTTGACAAAGGTGTTCCGAACCTTTAAAGGTACCTGGTGATGGCAGTTAAAGTGTTTTACCTGTAAATATAATCGATCAGCATGGCAATGCAAACTTGCACTTTAACACGTAGGGTATGAAACGTTGAGTCTCTATGATCAGATATTATTGTAACTTGGGTTTTTTCTATGATTTGGGTAACTTTTAGATTATTTCCAGGGAGGACTGTTATAATGCTGCTAGTAATGATTTGTTCCATTTACAGTTTCCCTGACAGGGAGAGACAGCTTGTAGCCAAAAGTTATCAAATGGCCATTAGTAAAATAAATAAAAGATTTGTAAATGCAGTTTGGTTTCTTGGCTTTCCTTCGTGCACGATTAATCTAATTGGTATTCAGAGAAGGCTGCAGTCAGGAAGGGCTATCATCAATTACTTCTAGGCAGTCTATGGAAATACAAATGATTTCTGCACATTATCTACATTCTACAATAACCTCGGTTTCTAAATCCACCCCCGCCCCCAAATAGATAGAGGTTCAATACACAAATTATGGAAATAAAATGTTTTTTAGAGGCAAGGACTTTTTTGTATGTAACTTACTACGAGATACTTTCACTAAGGGACGTTCACTGATACATTTTTATTTTAGGTATAAGTATTGAGGTTAAAGAGGGTTTACTTTATATCACCATTTTCAAGGACATCATGCTATGAATATATGCGATTCAATTATCAATAAAAATAACATTCTTGAAATTATATATACATATACAAATAAATGCAACGTTATTGTGCCCGGAACCTTCTGGTAGCCGTGTCTCACTCCTGCCGTGCAAGTTAGCATGTTGCACTTCCGGTGCTTGTTTGGCTGGTAGTTTAAAATTACAAACGCTGGCTATATGAAACACACTTTTAATGCTTAAATGGCAGCTATACTACATGTGGATACCCGCCTAGGAACAAGAAGAGTCCTGTAGAGTGAACACAGAGTTGAACTTCTCTCTCTATCGTACTATGTTCAAAAAGATGACTGAATTTGGTCCAGATTCCGGGGGGAGAGTGAAGGTAACACTGGAGCTGTCTGCGGTTACATTAACTCACTGTGTTGCATTACTTCTCTGTACGGTAGTTCATAATTACACCAATAAGGAATGACTAACGATAACCACTGTTTTTCTTCTTCTTGAATGTGGGAGTATTTGAACAGGAACTGATTAATTATATAATAACAACGTGATGTTTCCCCTCTGTGGTCTGCAGGGAGTAACCATCATTAAGCCCATTGTGTTCGGGAACGTTGCCCGTTACTTCGGGAAGAAGAGAGAGGAGGACGGACACACACATCAGTGGTCTGTCTATGTGAAGCCTTACAGAAACGAGGTGAGACATCCGGATCACACCAAGGATATCAAATACAGCAGTGTATGTTAACACGCTCGTCATTTCAAAGATATTGGTCTTCTACTTATTGTCATGTTTCCCCCATGTCTCCCAGGATATGTCTGCGTATGTGAAGAAGATCCAGTTCAAGCTTCATGAGAGCTATGGTAACCCACTGAGAGGTGAGGAAACCACAGGATGACCACAGGCAGTAACTGCATCCCAATGTCTCTGTGATTTAGAGGGGATGCATTGTTTCTTGTGAATTATTTTACATTATGAGAAAATGAATTTTTTTACAAATGAGAAAAAGTGATTGGAAATGGATAGTACAATAAATAAGCCAGGTTGGTTTAAATGTAAAGGTAATTCAAATGTGTGATCAGACAATAAAAATACTATATGCGTGTGTACAAATACTTCTCTCTGCCTTCCAGTGGTGACGAAGCCTCCGTATGAGATCACAGAGACGGGCTGGGGGGAGTTTGAGATCATCGTCAAGATCTTCTTCATTGACCCCAATGAGAGACCTGTGAGTGCCTAATATATATTTTGATTGAGCTGCTTGGATTCCTAATATTCAATATTCAACACATGATAAGATTAGTATTCAAGCCAGTGTGACAAAATAATGTAAAACTTGTTTTCCTTGTGTGTGTGTCAGGTGACTCTGTACCATCTGTTGAAGCTCTTCCAGTCAGACACCAGCGCCATACCGAAGAAGACGGTTGTCTCTGAATTCTATGATGAAATGGTACTCCTTCCTTTGTGCTCGGGTTTTTGAATTGTCTGAATGTTAAGTATTTCTTTAATTAAATTGCTAGGCCCATCAGTTATAGTGATATACTAATATCTAATCTTGCTACCATAAAGGGAAATGCATGAATCACATATTGTTTACCGTCCACACTTAGAGAATTAGATGTTCACACTGACATGGCATCAGTATTTTAAAGGGGACCTATCAAGCAAAATGCACTTTTTGATGTCTTTCATACATAAATATGTGTCCCCGGTGTTTCAGGGAATACACAAAGTGTGAGAGAGTATGTGTAAAAAAGCAGGACATAAAAAGGAACTCACCTTGTTGTAAACCCGCAAGAGAAAAAGCATTTGAGCTCCGTACTGTTTCAGAAATAATCCTTAATGTGGTTTGGAACATGATATGGTGTTTCATCACGGTAGCATTTAGCAGAGAATCTCTCGGTAGAATTCTGAGCAGGCACAAGCTCCCCCTCCTCTTTTTTTTTTTTTAAGCTAAGGACCCAGATCAGCCATTCTCTAACATGCCTGAAATAGAGGGATATGAGGGATGTCTAAAATGCATGATCTGTTTGGTATTTTTCTTTGGCGGAAATCGTGCTCCATTTAAGGCGGGGCCTCGAATATGACGCACACCTGTTAGCCTAACCTGCCATAAGGCCCTGGGGCCTATTTAAACAACAAATCAAAGTCATTTATAGCCTCGGCAGGCTCTGTGATCGCACTTCTCCACTCTGCTCTATGCGCGCCTGGTCCTCGCCTCCAGATGAGTGACGTATCGGGCCTCCCTCATGTATCTGTCCGGTTGCCGTTGGCTCCCCTCCACCTAGCAAGTCCTCGTCGTCCTCTCCATCTCCTCCAACAGATAATGTCCCTCCTGTCTGTTTTTCCTCTCCCGCTACTCCATTGCTATCGGAACCAGACGGCCCTCCGAGGCCTCGCGGCCGGCACCGCTACCGCTCGGTACAAAACTAATCTGTCCTTCCTCCTCATCCTGGCCTACAGGTTTAAAATAACCTGTAAGCTTCGGCATTTTTTGTAATCGCTGCTTGTCTCAAAACTCCCTTTCCCTCAAAAATTTCCTTTTCCGAGCGCCTTTCTCAAACTTTTTCTTCTCCGACATTTTCCCTTACATTCATAATTTCAGCGAAGGGAGGGGAAGCGGCGCTGTGGAACAGCAGAGTGGCGAGGGAGAGCTGTCTTCTTCCCTTTACAAGCTTCAAAAATGTATTTATCGTGTGATTTTGGAAATAAGTTTCATATTCTGAAAGCCAAGACTTTGTTTATTTAAAAAAAAATTAAAAACACCCGAAATAAAAAAAATTAAAAAATTGGGAATTTTTTTATTGTCTCATGATAGGCCCCCGATCTCCAGGCCCCAGCTCAGGTCAGCCCGTGCATTAAGGCGGCCCTGCTGTTAGCCTGTTCCACAATTCTTCGTTTTCTGAGGCTAGGAAGGATTCTTGCCTTGCTTCTGAAGCAAGTGTGCATGTGCTACCAAGCAAGCATCCTCGACATTGAGAAACACCCAGGCCGTTTCTCAATCGCGAGGATGCTTGCTTTGTAGCACATGTCTTCCGAATCACTTGCTTCAGAAGCTAGACAAGAATCCTTCCTGGCATTGGGAAAACAAAGAGTGGAACAGGCTAGCAGGTGTGCGTCATATGAGAGGCCCCCGCCTTACATTTTCCGCCACAGATTTGGGGAAATTGGCCCGTGCGCAAAGCATTGTGGGGATTTTAAGGACGCAAAGTCTACCCATGTGCAGCCTCGAAATTACCACCAAACCAAGGACGCGGGCTTGGTGGAATTCCAAGTATGCTGGAGATTGGAACAGTCCTTCGGCAGCACTCGATGACGTAGCATCCTTGAAATATTGGCTTGGAAGCCAGTTTCCTCGAGATTGAGAAACGGCCCCAGTGTGTGTGAGGGTGTACTTTGAGGGTTTGTGACTTTGCAGACCGTTTACATGCATAAAAACGGGTAATAACTGAAAAAGAATGACATGGGACCTTTTTAAGGTGTCCGAAAATGACAATAAAATAGCGGTATGAAACGTGTGTGAAGCAGAAATCCTGCAGCTCCACCCGCTGTGACGGACCGGTGAGCAGAGCAACACACACTAATGGCGCATTTCCACTGCAGGGCCTCACACGGCTTAGTATGGTATAGTTAGGCCTTGGTAGGCCAGGCTCACTTTATGCTGCGTTTCCATTACAGTTTAGGAACTAGGGTAGTAACTATAGTAACGCAGTGTAGGCGGAGCCGTGACGTCATCTTCAATGCGAAACACAAAAACAACATCAGCCGTTAGCTGTTAGCTCTCAGAGCTCACAGCTCCTCATATCTGTTCAGAAACTAGACAAAAGTTAAACAAGTACAAACCACAGACTGCCTGTGTCATGGCGAATACAGTCGCTGGTTTATTTATGTCTGGAGGCCGTTGTTGTGAGTGTGGACAGTCGGAGCATATACAACGTTAGCTTAGCCGAACTCTATTCAGAAAAACACGCATTTAAAAAGGTTTCTCGCCTGACGTCTTTTCTGCAGACTTGTCAAAGCATTGATTCATGGTTTTTACTAACCGGTATCAGTATGTTGTTACTTCGGCATCATTTTGAAACGTGTATTACAATTAAATCACGGTCAAATATGTTCATTTTGTTGTAGTTGCCAGCGATTCTCTCACTAGTTTAGCATACTCAGCCCAGTTGTTGGCCCGGAAAGAACCTCGAATTTGGAGAGCCAGAAAACTGTGAAAAAGTACTCGCTAGCCGGAACTACGCCTAGTGGAAGCGCAACCAAAAACAGGCCAGGCACGGCATTTTTAAACCGCACTGTAGTGGAAATGCGCCAAAAGAGTTAGACCTAACACACGTAGCTATTGTATCTACTTCTGGAACAAGCTAAACTAGTTATACATATGTTTATTCTTCACTGTTGGGTCCCTCATTACTGGATCAGTGAGCTGCATGAGATACTGACGGGCTGTCAGGAGAGAGAGAGAGGGGGAGAGAGCGCTTCCGCTCATTCCTCCCGTGTTATTATCCAAAGTTAATGTAAACTTGAATAATGTACTTCATTTGAATGTAATAATTATGTTGGTTGTTGTTTGTGGAAGCGCCAGTGAATGAGCCCCATTAACTGAGTTTTAACCATCACTTTAAATGGAAGATCCCCATAGGCCCCGCCCACTCGATCGGATCGTCGATCGGTATCGGCCGATACAGATTCCGGCGATCGGCCCCAAAATTGGCGATCGGAGCATCCCTAGTTTTTTATATTTTTTTTATATATCTGAGACCCATAATGTATGCCTAAAAATGGCATAATAGGAGACCTTTAATGTAATGGGTCTAACTCAGTTTTCTTTCTTTTTCAGATCTTCCAGGATCCTACAGCCATGATGCAGCAGCTACTGACCACATCGAGACAACTCACACTGGGAGCATACAAGCACGAGACAGAATGTATGTACAACAACAATGCACACAAACACATTTTCAGATACCCTAACGGCCCGTCCACACAGCGGCCCGTCCACACAGCGGCCCTTCTGCCCATTCACTTTGAATGGGGGTGACGTCACTTTTCGCCGAACTGCATTGTGGGAAGCAGAGCGGAGCTTTCCTGGCTTTCCATGTTCAACTTTTGAAGCTTCTGAAGCTTTCGGCAGAAGCGTCAGCCAACCAAATCATATGCCAGTACAAGCTCTAGCCAATCAAACCGCTGCTTGTGTGTCAGGGGGCGGGAAATTCATGTGATTGGTTGTTGGTCGAGCTTCAGACACGCCCACAGGCAAGCTTTTTCCAAAGCCGCTGTGTGGACGGGCCGTAATTGTGACTTACTGTTAACCTCAGTACCCTACATAATGGAAACATGTAGTTTGTGTCACTGAACTAAAGAGTTTGAGTCCCTCTCATGCTAATGAGTGCTTGTCCGTGTCTGCAGTCAGTGAGCTGGAGCAGAGGACCAAGGAGAAAATGGACGCGGCAAAGAGGAGAACCAGCCTGGAGATCACTGAGCTGAAGGACAAACTAAAAGCCAGCAGAGAGAACATCAACAGCCTGAAGGCAGAGATCAGGAAGCTGGAGGAGGACGGAGACCACAAGGACCACTGAGGAACGGACATAATGATTCAAAACATTGCTGTGACATATTTTATGATCACACATTTTGTGTTTTAATCGTTTTTCTTTACATGGACCCTCAGAGAAAACATTACAATAATTTTTACATAACATAGTTTTAGTATATCACTGAAACAAGGATTTTGGGATTGTTTCTTTATAAACTTGTCATTGTTGTCTTTTTACCCACACATTGCTTGAACCGCTGATCCAACATTAATCCTGTCCACTCATGTCCATGTTATTGGTACCTGATAAGAGGACAACAGCAAAAGTCATTTTAGCATCCCCACATCCATACCTACCTGAAGAGATGTCCACTTTTGTGTCGGAATGTAAAAAGTGTAATAATTTGGTAATTTTTACTGATCTTTTGATTTTTCTATAAAAAGCAATTGTGTTTACAAGATTTCTTGTATATGTTATTTATTTTGTAACAATTTGGGTTAGATGAGGGTTTATTAAAAACACATGACAAGTGTTGAACTGCAACCATAGTAGCGTCCGGCTAGTCAAGGTTACTATATGACAATATTGTTAAGCATTGTGCACCACAATTGCAAATGTTGAGCAGAGTTTGTCCTGCTTTTCAATCCTGATGCTGTCTATATTTATTTGCAGAATACACCATTTCCCACTGACAGTCCACATACACTAGATGGGTGGGGAAACCAGCTGAAGGTGACTGCATGAGGACTGATTTGGCTGATGAAGTTTATGTTGATTAACTCTTATAGAATCCTTTGAGTGAGAAATGGCTTTTAGGATTGGCATAGGAGTGTTCTGCAAAAGTTGGTCAAATGTAGTGAAAGTTTGCTCTGTGATAAAGCCATTATTGTAACACCATAAACTTCAGCTTAGGTAAAACTGAATGTGCCCTACCATTGTATACATACACGTTTGACCAATACCAGATTTGAGAACAAACGTTATTACATTTCTTAACGATTCAATGGTGATATTGTTTTCGTATCTATTCTAAAGAGGTAATATAGGTCTTTTCATTTGAGCCGAGATTTTCACATTTCCGAAAGCCCCTGAAAGCATCTGGGTGGAATTTCCAACCACCTCAGCGTCCGTACTGAGACTTCCTCGAGCTGTACTAACCATTATGTTTAAATATGCAACTTTATGGCGTCTTTGGGGGATTTATTACAACTTTAAAGCAAATATTGTCTAACACAAAGGGCTATCATGAAGTCAGTGTTGTGCAGGCCGGTTCATGTGTTGCTGGAGGGCGGCTTTAGTAACTTCTCCGAGCGGCTGAAGGCGGCTGTGCTCCGGCTGAAGGCGGCTGTGCTCCGGCTGCCCGCCATCAGGAGGACACATTCAGGGTAGGTGGACCATTTCACCTTTTGTGTAATTTAGTACTCATGGAAGTGTTTGTGTTTGTGGGGGACTTCACCTGTTATGTGACACATTTTCTCAGTTATTATGACTAAAATAATTCTAATTGAACACGGTCACCCTGTGTAATCAGATGTTGCCAACCTTTGACACAGTGCTCATTCATTTGATCACCGAACAGTTCGCGTTATATCGAGCAACAATAACATGGTTTCAAAATGATTCTAATGTAGTGAAGTTTATTTGACTGGATTTCGTTTTAATCTAGTTATAGTTATATATTGTAAAAAAAATCTGGCATAGACCACACATTTTATTTTTTGTGTGCAACCCGCCGTCAGAAGTCAGGAATTAGAAATAAATACACAAACAATTACCCCAGTCATCAAATATGTTTAAAGTAAATTAGATCTCTCTCTATTTTCTCTCTTCTACTAAATTAAATTAGTTAAAGACGTTATTTAAATCATAATTGAAACAATGCAATGTAGGACAAAATAAGTCAGCTATAGCATAATAAAATATAACAGACAAAATAGTAAACTTACTTTTACTAGTTACTTGTGTCTTTATTTATAAAACAGCCCGCGAGAGTTTTGTGGACGGTCACGTGACCAGAGGTTTTTGTTCCTACGTCAGAGACACAGAGCTGATCCTCCGCGCGACTTAACTGCCCAGAGACATCTTTCCACAGCATTCTCTGATGTCTTTAACTTTACACTGGCTAGTGACTTAACAAATACGCCTTATAGCAATGTAAACTGCATTGGAAACACGTAGGGAACCGTATATCTCCTGATAATGCTGTCCAGCTCGCATTAACCTGGTATATGGCTACCGTAAATGCAACAGACATGTCTCCCCGCTGAGAAAACAACCGGTGCTGTTCTGCTGCGTTCAAGTTTTCAGGTAAATTCGGTGAAACCGGTAACAACAGGCATGTTTTGTAGCCTATGGCTGTGCTATTCGACAGTGAGTGGCTTTATGGCATCTTAATCTGGTTTATACTATCTCGGTTTTCCCCCCCAATGGACACATTTTGCTGTGCTGGTGAAAATGTATTTTAGCATAGCATTACTACCTGTGCTTATTTTATTACATTAATAATAAAGCCAGTGTCACATTATCACTACAGACACTACTTTATACATGCTACACTGCTACACTTTCAGTTTTTGTAAATTGTAATTTGTGTAATTTCTATTGTTGTCTTTAATATTTTATGCATGCCTTTTTAATGAATATGTAGCTATGTAATGCTCTTCACTGTGGTTGTTACAGTGTAATGTCCCCTCCGTGGGACGGGTAAAGGTGTTGTGATTCAGTGTTGTTGTTGTTGTTGTCTAACCGGCCTGTTTACATACTTTGAAAAGGAAACAGCTGTGTAAAGATGTTAAGGCAGTTTATCACATGGTCTGGCAGTGAGTATCTCAGGGACACATTCATGTTAGGACTTGTGTGTGTGATGCTGTTAAGTTAATAGCACTAATTTGTTAGCTCACTCTTAGACATTTAACTGCTTTCATGATGGAAACCTGGGCCGGATACATGTTATTATGTACATCCTGTGTGTTTTCTTTGAAATAATTTGGAGACCACACTGTCTGATCAATTAATAGAAAGATTGGATCTACAGAGAAACAGAGGAGAGAAACTCACTTCAGGCTATATTTGTTGCCTATATGATCAGGCACGCTGGCTGCCTACTTTGGTCTTTGTCTGGTTGTGGTCCATAGAGCTCCATTGTTGTCCCAGAGCCTGTGTGTCTGTGCAGTTTAAGTCCATTCATGAGTGTGAGTGCATTATCAGCATAGCTTTAATGTATTGAGTTCCCTCTAAGAGGACACATACTTGTGAATCTTCTGTTGCATTAGTGTGTTTATGTGTGTATACCTGGCAGAGTCCGTAATGTCTCTTAACACAACAGAGGATCCATCAATACCATGCCACAAAAAGACCACATCCCTAATCAATCAATATGGAAGAGCAAACTCACGCAAGTGCCTTTTCTCATGAGTGCATGAAGGAACTATTATGAGGTGATCATAGTAGTCAGTGAGGGTGTGTGCTGCCCTGTGTCTGCTGTGGATAAAAGCAGGATAAGGAAGGTCTGTGATTAGGCTTACTTTTGGAGCGAGTAGGTGCCCACTGCCAACATCAATTTATTTGCTCAGTAAATGTAGGTGTTTCTTCCCCTACCCTTAAACTCAAATGTCAAATTCACCATAATGTTTCCAACCTTTCCTATCAAAGGTCTTATTCCTCTTAAGTCGATCCAGGAATCTTTTATTATACCCCAGGTCTGCACAGCTGAAGCCAGGCCTGATCTCGGTGTAGGTCTCAACTCAAAGTTTAATATTGCACCATCGTGTTTTAGGCGGATATTGTATAATAAGGAATACGTCAGTGCAGTTGTAGCTGTTGCACTGGGCTTTAATATGTTGCAGTGAAGCCTAAGCACATTGCTTTATTTAACGTTGTCTTTTCCAACACGGATTGCCCTTGTTTTTTTAGTATCATGCGTCACAGTACTTCCCATTCAGTATTACACAAGAGGAAAAACACTTCTCTTTGTGTACTTTTATGTGTCACCTACCTCACTTAGCAACTTGTTTCATAATCGTCCTGCAGATGTTATGAGATAAGATTCATATAAAACGGAGATACAATTAACCTTATGCACCATCATCTTCATCATCTTTCTGTCTCATGCAAATGACTACAGTTCAGCTGTCACACGTTTCAAAGAGATCTGTTATCGTTGCTCTGTCAATCTGTGGTTCCACTGACCGAAGCAGTAGCTTGAAGTGTGTGTTTGTGTGTGTAGGCGTGGTGCTGAGCCCATGGAGAAGCCATCATCTTCAGGCAAAGCAGCTCTGGAGGAGAGGAGGGGTCTGGTGGAGGTAAGCAGTCTGCTCAAGGAGACACAACTAGATACTAAAAAGAATACAGTGTGTTTTTAAAATCTCACATTTAGAATGAAAAACATGCTATGCTCATTTGAGAGACTCCTTATTGCCTGGGGATATGTGATTCTGCTAGAGCTCAAAATGTACCTCTATAACAGCAGGCCTTTTGACACAATGAATTAGCATGGAAAATATTGTGAGCTGCTAAGTTCTCAGTGTTGATAAAACTGCCACCCTTCTTAGCGTAACATGACCAAAGTCGCTTTGGATAAAAGCGTCAGCTAAATGCAATGTAATCATGTAAAAAAGTAATCAAATGTCACCAGAAAAGTACAGTTTGCTAATACATTACATTTCGACAACGACATTTCGTTATAGTTTTCTATTAACTAAAACTATCTGCTGTGAAAAAGACTGTTTACAGGCCCTGTGATTGGGTGTATTGATTATTGCTCCACCTATTGATTTTACACTCTTATTATTGAGTTTCATGGGGAGACACATTTGTTAAAGCCTTAGTCAATTCAGAAGGAGCAGTCCAACATCTTATCCCATTGAGATCCATAATGTCTGTTAGGGCTTAAAAAGATTCAAGTTTGAAAATAAAAATCGTAGTAAGAAGTGACCTCCTTAGCCCGCTCCTCATCTCTGCTTCAGGTTTGGCATGTCAAAGTATTCCCTACAGATTTAGCATTTTGTATCATCTGTTCAAATTGGGATGTATTTTTAGAAGAAGAAAAATCCAATGTTTAATTTGTTGATGGGGCAACATATACTTGGTAAATGTTTTATTCGCGTATAACTGAGAATGTCATTTTGCCACATTTGCATGTCAGTAACATTTCCTGACATTTTACTATTGTCAAATTCAATGTCTTGTAATTTAGTGTTGCTAACCTGTGAATAATTGTACCTCAATTTAAGAACCTGAGGTGACGTAAAAATACCTTTTTGATATCATGTTTCTGACAACATAGACCTTGATACCCTGAGCACAAGTAATGTGTAAAAAAACGTTTGAGACATTGCATTTTCTAGTTGAGTTGCCTGATTCACTCAAACTGAAATTTCCATTTGAATACTTCTGATATTTTTGATGTGACTTTTATGTTCATTGAAATTATTTCCATTTCGGCCGCAGTATAGTAACTGGCTTTTTGGATTATGTTCTGGGTCAGTTGCTGATAAATGTATACGGAAATATTGTTTAGGCCAATTGTCGCTTGGTGTTGAGGTTTTCAAATCATTATGTAATGTTTGTGGATGGATGCTTTCTTCCATGGCGTCTCTTGCGTGTTTAACAACATGATACTTTTGCAAAAACCTGTAGATGAAATATCTGATTTGAACGATTTTGTGTTGTCCTCTTGCCCTATACGGCAAAGCCCTTATGATGTCTGTGGTGTTGTTTAATAACCAGAGCTCATAGAGCAGACTCTAGAAGCTTCTGCATCTCAGTCGCACATCCCCCCAAATCATTTTCTGATATAGAATTGATTTACTCTCTACATAACCTACATTCACTTTTGACAACTTCAATATAGTGGCTCTATCCATCAGACACATTATTTATAAAAGATTCCCTTTTCTGATTCTTTAAAGGAGTTAGTTTTTCTCTATTTGAACATGAAGCATTTGTATAGTTTCACAGTTGTAATAATTAAATGTAAAAACCTTTTCCTAAATGCTCTTTTAAAGCAATGCATTTGATTATAGCATTACAACATGAATGACTGCAGCCTCCTCTAACACACACGTTGTTCTCTCTGTTAGATAATAGATCCCCAGTGGACACAGGGCTTAATCACTAAGTATATTTTTACCTAAATGTCTGCAGAAATCCCAGTTTGTATTCATTCTTGATACCTTTTTTAGATCATGGTAATTGGGGGGTGAAAAAGCGAATTTGGCCCTTTTTATCCTGATGGTAGTGTGGCTATTTGTTGTGTCCACAGATATGCTTAAACATTGTTTTATCTGTTCATATTGCCATGGGGGGATTTTCCAGGCTGACATTTTTCTCATCGTCACAAGCCTGATGTACTTGTGAAAAAAACCATATTATCCGCTCATGTTCAACCAGGGTCAAACAGAGTTTCTTTGACTATGTCAGCACTTAGTATTTATGCCCATTTAAGAAAACAAAATCAATAATAAAACATTTGACTTGAATATTTGTGACACTTAAAGATGGCCTATGCACAATGTTAACATTCACCCAATTTGCCTTCAAACATTTGTAATGCTTTGTTTAGTTCCCCGTATAAAGATCAACCAATCAGCCTTGTAGATATCACAGTGAGTAGAATTGCTAAGGTGTACATTTTTCTACACCACCATGCAATAGCAATTTTTTTTGAATGCCTGAAGCATTATTAGTAGTATTTCTGAAGATTATTTGATATTCTAATCTTTTCAGTAGAACATTTGTAATGATAAATTACACATGCGTTGTGTTTTATAAAAGTTGAATCCGTTGATTTGATGGACTGTTTGACCCTGGTTTGGCTCTGTCCTTATTCATTTCCATGCTTTATTAGATGACACGCTGCTACACATTACATATCTTTAAGAGTAGAACATGTTTGAATCTTATTTTTGATATGGCAAATTATGATTTGGTCTGCTTTGTAATTGGCTGTTGACAAGGTTCAGTCATGCCCCTCTCCCCTTTTATAAATAATAGTGTGACTAGGATTAACTTTGTCTTCTGTGTTTGGTATTGTCGGTTTTATAACATGTAAAACCCTATGTACAGCAAAAGAATGTTCAAGTTTCAATATACACTTTAAATCGCCTGTAAGTAAGGCTTTCCTGGTGCATAAACTAACTCTAAATTCCCCATGTAAAGCAAAAACCTTGCATTAAATTGGATTTAAAGTAATAGAGTAACTAACAAATTTGACTTTCTGTATCAGAACTGTTGACGTTTCATCTGATGAATGTTACATTCCATTTGAAGTGCTTTAAGTGGACCTCTGATACATACCGTCCTCTTGGTAGTTTTGTGTTTGTATCTACAGCTCTTTTTGTCCTTTCTGTGTCTTTTACTACTATATTGCTTCATTTCCGGAAACGTTGGCTGTGTCACAGTGGTTCAAGTTTTCAGTGTCTAGCTTTGTATTCAATGCCTGCCATTACCATTACCATTTGGATTTAAGATACATGTGTTCTGGGAATAGCTGTATGACAAACGTACAGCCCAGTGTTATGGGTAGTAACCAACCCTAAACATAATGCATTCTAGGGATGGGAATTTAAAAGCAAATGTATATTTGACCCCCATAAAAACGGTTAACCGATGAACTGAAATGTACACATCGTATAAAAAAAAAGAAGAAATAAATAAATACATGTTCAAAAAAGTATAGAAACCAAGTCGAATTTGTCAAATGTATTGAATAGGTGATCACAGTTTGAACAGTTGACAGCTATAGGCCTACAGCTTTCATGCTTAAAACATAACTTAGTTTTTAAATTAAAGAGGGATCATACACGAACAACATTACGGGTTAGGATAACGTAACCCTATTACAACAGAGGCTATTCAATACTCATTCTTGTTTAAGAATATGAGCATGTCTACATGCTCAGGGGAGAGGCGGGTGCGGAGGCGATTCGCTGTAGAGAAGACCCTCTCAGCTGGAATTTGGGCATACGATGAGGTTTGAGCGGAGCAAAACACACCTTTAGACCTAACACATTTAGCTATGGCACTGTCGTATACATTGAATTATTCCATTTGATAATATGTAATCAACTTAGGCGCCCCCTCCCAAAAAATGTTTTTAAAAAATTACAATAAAAATATTCATAACTCATATTCGAAGACCTGAATAATTTTGAATATTCGATTAATCGTTCCCATCCCTAATACATACCAATGAATAATTTAGAAGTTGTTGAAACGGGAGAGGGCAAGTCTTTTGGAAAACCACTGGGGATTGGAGAATTTAACAAATGTACCAGAATCTTTGCAAATTGCACTAGGCGTACAGTATGCTACACAAAACCGAAAATATGCTGCACTATGCAGGAGTGACCCTGTAAAGCCAGGAGTCTAGTTAAATCCTGTCTTAGCCCTTTCTATCAGCATATTCCCTTTATCCATTCATCTGAAATGTAGTGTACATTATAGTCGTGCTTTGTGTCACGTTCAAGCATCTATATATTAATTTACACACACACATTTATATAATACACATTTTTAATCCATGTCTCCAAAACACAAATAAAGTACATTTAGGCCTGGGCTTGAAAGCATATTGTTTCATTTTCTGGTTTGTGTATATACTGATAGATTTCCTTCTTGTCCTGTTAAAGTTTGCATGACATTGTTTCTCTGTGTCTGTCCCAGGGTTGGGTGCAATACAACGTCTACAGCAGTGATTGTCCTTATATTGTATTATACAATTTATATGCCCTATTTTCACAGACCGTTTAATTGTGTTATGACCATACTGTTGTAAGCATAACAGTAAATGGACATGTGTAACTCACAGTGATGCTGAATTGCACCCAGCCCTGGTATGCACTATGTATGTGTAGTGTAGAGGTTTAATGATGAGGGGGGTAAAGTGTTCTCTGTTGGGCTGCCTCCAAACCAAACTCCACCCTTCGTTTTGGCCCCCTTTAGCTAACGAGGATCATGGATGGATGGAAGGAAAAGGAGGAAGGATTTCATTGCGCCACCACCTCCCCGCTCTGCATGACCGGACAGGATCAAAGCACCACCTCCTCCTCCATCTCTCCTGTCCACCATACTTCTCTCTTGTCTGTTCATTTTGTCTGCCTGAATAAGAGCAGTGGATGGAAGACCCTGACCTGTGTAAGGCTATGTTATCCAAACATCTATACTCATGTTAACTAAAGATGAAAGAAAAGAAACTTTCCAGACAGTTCTTTTATTTTTATGATGTTTTATTTGACAAGAAAATGACTGTGTGATGCTTTTTTTTGTTGCGAAGAAACGATAAAATGGCCCACCGATTCCTTTCTAGAAGACACAAACATCACATCCCGTTTGCTTTTTATTTTCCATTGGCTCGCTGTACTGTGTACATTCAGTTTAGAGATCAGTTTTTATAGGGTACATATTTGGTGTGTTCTCCCCACCCCCTCCTCATTCTCATTTATTCTTTTTGTTGTTAGAATGTTTGTAAATGTCTGCTTTTGATTAAAAACTAGATGGTGTTGTAATAAAAAATGTTTACTGATGTACTTGATGCAGTTGGTGATTCCTCTACATGTTTGGCTCATTTATATTAAATGTGTATTTTGGACTGCAAACTTTTCATAATGAATGTCCACCTTTAATTTTTATTTTTTTCCTAGCTGTATTAGCAAACGGCTCTATGGTTTTGGAAAAACAAATCTTTTTTTGTTGTGTTCTTTTCTCTAAATGGAAAAAAACTTTTAAAAGGTAAGATGAATGTACTTTATTGCAATGTGAAATGATGTGTTGCTGGGAAGATGTGTAGACCTTAAACAGGTTGAAGCGCTAAACTATTTCAGGCAGCTCTGGTACACACATACCTTGACCAAAAAACAAGAGGCAAATGCTGTTTACAAAGTGGTTTCTGTTGTGTCTAATCGCACTGACTAGCTATCGCCACAATCTCCCTATTCAAATTTGTCTTATGTTCTGATGTGAAATATGTTCTTAATCCATATAACTTCAACCAGGGATTGTAGTAAACATGTAATTGGTGATTTAAATTCTAAATTAGATCCTCCATTTCAAGTACATTTGACTTTTTTTCCGTGCTTTTACACCATTTTGTCCACATTTTTGTATATTCATGTGTAACACTTGGCCCTGTCACTCCACAACATAAGCAACAGATTCAGTGCAGGGTCTTTATAAGCAACTTCTTAAACATGCTGTCTGCACCATCTCACTAACGTTGTCATATGCACGGCATCATGTCTTTCTTTCCTACACCCATAATGTTTGTCTTGCATTTTTGTTAGGCTGTGATTGTATACACTTTGTGATACAGAGCTTTTAGTTGGTAGTATTAAGTAGAGCGTTTAGGCCAATAAGCACTGAGGTTCATGTCTGTTTTTTTTACTGTCTGATCAATATTTTTAATTACAAAATATATTTGGCGTAGATAACCTGATATTTGACATTGGCCAGTCCAGTTGTTGAATTTTAGTAAATAAAAATTGGGGAAAAATATTTGTGGTGCTGCAACAGTGTTTCATCAGAGGGTTTGATATTGCTGTTTGTTCCATGTGTACTCCATAACAAAGACATGGATAAAAAGAGACTCAAACTGACATTGTTGATTAACACTGATATTGACAGCTTAGCATAACTATTTAAATGGTCAACAATAACTTTGTCTCAATCTTTTTTTATGTGTTGTCTTATTTGAGATCATTGGTTTACTTGTCAAGATATTTGTCTTTCCTTTTTATATCAGTCTCGATTCAAATGCACAACCTTCTCCTGAAATATTGCATGCCTAAAAGTATTTGATGATTGTAAGGATTGTTGACGCCACCTATTCATTGTAATGGCTTCAGAATCATCTGATCAAAAAACAAGTTGTTAACTTTGTAAAGCCAACCGCTATTTTAAATCCCCATGCTGCTCTTTTAATCTTGCAAACAGTATACTTTAAAAAGTGTTTGATATGCACTGATATTAATCATTATGCACCCATAACCTTGTAAACTCTGTAAAAGACTAATGAAACATTGTAAATTAGGGTTTTGTAAAAGAAAATGCCTGATTGAAGACTCTTTTGTGCCTTACAAAGCCTTTATTGTACATTGACTTTATATACATTTTGTGATCTGAAAACGGTTTCAATCGGTGTCATCCTGACATAGGTCAATCAGACATAGGTGTCGCTGTGTATTTGTTGCTTTGTGCTCTCCACAGCGCTGAAGGTAAGTGTTTTCAGGTCCTCGTCCCTGCAGAAGGACTGATTCTGAACCCAGATCCAGACTTTACCTCACAATCAAATGGAAAGTATATTTTTGTGTATGTATTTGTAGTATTTGACAAAGTATATTTTCACTAAATATTCATCTTGGCTACTTTAAAACCAACAGTAACAATTGATTTGAAAAAAAAAGCCATGTGAAACTTGACAAAGGTGTTCCGAACCTTTAAAGGTACCTGGTGATGGCAGTTAAAGTGTTTTACCTGTAAATATAATCGATCAGCATGGCAATGCAAACTTGCACTTTAACACGTAGGGTATGAAACGTTGAGTCTCTATGATCAGATATTATTGTAACTTGGGTTTTTTCTATGATTTGGGTAACTTTTAGATTATTTCCAGGGAGGACTGTTATAATGCTGCTAGTAATGATTTGTTCCATTTACAGTTTCCCTGACAGGGAGAGACAGCTTGTAGCCAAAAGTTATCAAATGGCCATTAGTAAAATAAATAAAAGATTTGTAAATGCAGTTTGGTTTCTTGGCTTTCCTTCGTGCACGATTAATCTAATTGGTATTCAGAGAAGGCTGCAGTCAGGAAGGGCTATCATCAATTACTTCTAGGCAGTCTATGGAAATACAAATGATTTCTGCACATTATCTACATTCTACAATAACCTCGGTTTCTAAATCCACCCCCGCCCCCAAATAGATAGAGGTTCAATACACAAATTATGGAAATAAAATGTTTTTTAGAGGCAAGGACTTTTTTGTATGTAACTTACTACGAGATACTTTCACTAAGGGACGTTCACTGATACATTTTTATTTTAGGTATAAGTATTGAGGTTAAAGAGGGTTTACTTTATATCACCATTTTCAAGGACATCATGCTATGAATATATGCGATTCAATTATCAATAAAAATAACATTCTTGAAATTATATATACATATACAAATAAATGCAACGTTATTGTGCCCGGAACCTTCTGGTAGCCGTGTCTCACTCCTGCCGTGCAAGTTAGCATGTTGCACTTCCGGTGCTTGTTTGGCTGGTAGTTTAAAATTACAAACGCTGGCTATATGAAACACACTTTTAATGCTTAAATGGCAGCTATACTACATGTGGATACCCGCCTAGGAACAAGAAGAGTCCTGTAGAGTGAACACAGAGTTGAACTTCTCTCTCTATCGTACTATGTTCAAAAAGATGACTGAATTTGGTCCAGATTCCGGGGGGAGAGTGAAGGTAACACTGGAGCTGTCTGCGGTTACATTAACTCACTGTGTTGCATTACTTCTCTGTACGGTAGTTCATAATTACACCAATAAGGAATGACTAACGATAACCACTGTTTTTCTTCTTCTTGAATGTGGGAGTATTTGAACAGGAACTGATTAATTATATAATAACAACGTGATGTTTCCCCTCTGTGGTCTGCAGGGAGTAACCATCATTAAGCCCATTGTGTTCGGGAACGTTGCCCGTTACTTCGGGAAGAAGAGAGAGGAGGACGGACACACACATCAGTGGTCTGTCTATGTGAAGCCTTACAGAAACGAGGTGAGACATCCGGATCACACCAAGGATATCAAATACAGCAGTGTATGTTAACACGCTCGTCATTTCAAAGATATTGGTCTTCTACTTATTGTCATGTTTCCCCCATGTCTCCCAGGATATGTCTGCGTATGTGAAGAAGATCCAGTTCAAGCTTCATGAGAGCTATGGTAACCCACTGAGAGGTGAGGAAACCACAGGATGACCACAGGCAGTAACTGCATCCCAATGTCTCTGTGATTTAGAGGGGATGCATTGTTTCTTGTGAATTATTTTACATTATGAGAAAATGAATTTTTTTACAAATGAGAAAAAGTGATTGGAAATGGATAGTACAATAAATAAGCCAGGTTGGTTTAAATGTAAAGGTAATTCAAATGTGTGATCAGACAATAAAAATACTATATGCGTGTGTACAAATACTTCTCTCTGCCTTCCAGTGGTGACGAAGCCTCCGTATGAGATCACAGAGACGGGCTGGGGGGAGTTTGAGATCATCGTCAAGATCTTCTTCATTGACCCCAATGAGAGACCTGTGAGTGCCTAATATATATTTTGATTGAGCTGCTTGGATTCCTAATATTCAATATTCAACACATGATAAGATTAGTATTCAAGCCAGTGTGACAAAATAATGTAAAACTTGTTTTCCTTGTGTGTGTGTCAGGTGACTCTGTACCATCTGTTGAAGCTCTTCCAGTCAGACACCAGCGCCATACCGAAGAAGACGGTTGTCTCTGAATTCTATGATGAAATGGTACTCCTTCCTTTGTGCTCGGGTTTTTGAATTGTCTGAATGTTAAGTATTTCTTTAATTAAATTGCTAGGCCCATCAGTTATAGTGATATACTAATATCTAATCTTGCTACCATAAAGGGAAATGCATGAATCACATATTGTTTACCGTCCACACTTAGAGAATTAGATGTTCACACTGACATGGCATCAGTATTTTAAAGGGGACCTATCAAGCAAAATGCACTTTTTGATGTCTTTCATACATAAATATGTGTCCCCGGTGTTTCAGGGAATACACAAAGTGTGAGAGAGTATGTGTAAAAAAGCAGGACATAAAAAGGAACTCACCTTGTTGTAAACCCGCAAGAGAAAAAGCATTTGAGCTCCGTACTGTTTCAGAAATAATCCTTAATGTGGTTTGGAACATGATATGGTGTTTCATCACGGTAGCATTTAGCAGAGAATCTCTCGGTAGAATTCTGAGCAGGCACAAGCTCCCCCTCCTCTTTTTTTTTTTTTAAGCTAAGGACCCAGATCAGCCATTCTCTAACATGCCTGAAATAGAGGGATATGAGGGATGTCTAAAATGCATGATCTGTTTGGTATTTTTCTTTGGCGGAAATCGTGCTCCATTTAAGGCGGGGCCTCGAATATGACGCACACCTGTTAGCCTAACCTGCCATAAGGCCCTGGGGCCTATTTAAACAACAAATCAAAGTCATTTATAGCCTCGGCAGGCTCTGTGATCGCACTTCTCCACTCTGCTCTATGCGCGCCTGGTCCTCGCCTCCAGATGAGTGACGTATCGGGCCTCCCTCATGTATCTGTCCGGTTGCCGTTGGCTCCCCTCCACCTAGCAAGTCCTCGTCGTCCTCTCCATCTCCTCCAACAGATAATGTCCCTCCTGTCTGTTTTTCCTCTCCCGCTACTCCATTGCTATCGGAACCAGACGGCCCTCCGAGGCCTCGCGGCCGGCACCGCTACCGCTCGGTACAAAACTAATCTGTCCTTCCTCCTCATCCTGGCCTACAGGTTTAAAATAACCTGTAAGCTTCGGCATTTTTTGTAATCGCTGCTTGTCTCAAAACTCCCTTTCCCTCAAAAATTTCCTTTTCCGAGCGCCTTTCTCAAACTTTTTCTTCTCCGACATTTTCCCTTACATTCATAATTTCAGCGAAGGGAGGGGAAGCGGCGCTGTGGAACAGCAGAGTGGCGAGGGAGAGCTGTCTTCTTCCCTTTACAAGCTTCAAAAATGTATTTATCGTGTGATTTTGGAAATAAGTTTCATATTCTGAAAGCCAAGACTTTGTTTATTTAAAAAAAAATTAAAAACACCCGAAATAAAAAAAATTAAAAAATTGGGAATTTTTTTATTGTCTCATGATAGGCCCCCGATCTCCAGGCCCCAGCTCAGGTCAGCCCGTGCATTAAGGCGGCCCTGCTGTTAGCCTGTTCCACAATTCTTCGTTTTCTGAGGCTAGGAAGGATTCTTGCCTTGCTTCTGAAGCAAGTGTGCATGTGCTACCAAGCAAGCATCCTCGACATTGAGAAACACCCAGGCCGTTTCTCAATCGCGAGGATGCTTGCTTTGTAGCACATGTCTTCCGAATCACTTGCTTCAGAAGCTAGACAAGAATCCTTCCTGGCATTGGGAAAACAAAGAGTGGAACAGGCTAGCAGGTGTGCGTCATATGAGAGGCCCCGCCTTACATTTTCCGCCACAGATTTGGGGAAATTGGCCCGTGCGCAAAGCATTGTGGGGATTTTAAGGACGCAAAGTCTACCCATGTGCAGCCTCGAAATTACCACCAAACCAAGGACGCGGGCTTGGTGGAATTCCAAGTATGCTGGAGATTGGAACAGTCCTTCGGCAGCACTCGATGACGTAGCATCCTTGAAATATTGGCTTGGAAGCCAGTTTCCTCGAGATTGAGAAACGGCCCCAGTGTGTGTGAGGGTGTACTTTGAGGGTTTGTGACTTTGCAGACCGTTTACATGCATAAAAACGGGTAATAACTGAAAAAAGAATGACATGGGACCTTTTTAAGGTGTCCGAAAATGACAATAAAATAGCGGTATGAAACGTGTGTGAAGCAGAAATCCTGCAGCTCCACCCGCTGTGACGGACCGGTGAGCAGAGCAACACACACTAATGGCGCATTTCCACTGCAGGGCCTCACACGGCTTAGTATGGTATAGTTAGGCCTTGGTAGGCCAGGCTCACTTTATGCTGCGTTTCCATTACAGTTTAGGAACTAGGGTAGTAACTATAGTAACGCAGTGTAGGCGGAGCCGTGACGTCATCTTCAATGCGAAACACAAAAACAACATCAGCCGTTAGCTGTTAGCTCTCAGAGCTCACAGCTCCTCATATCTGTTCAGAAACTAGACAAAAGTTAAACAAGTACAAACCACAGACTGCCTGTGTCATGGCGAATACAGTCGCTGGTTTATTTATGTCTGGAGGCCGTTGTTGTGAGTGTGGACAGTCGGAGCATATACAACGTTAGCTTAGCCGAACTCTATTCAGAAAAACACGCATTTAAAAAGGTTTCTCGCCTGACGTCTTTTCTGCAGACTTGTCAAAGCATTGATTCATGGTTTTTACTAACCGGTATCAGTATGTTGTTACTTCGGCATCATTTTGAAACGTGTATTACAATTAAATCACGGTCAAATATGTTCATTTTGTTGTAGTTGCCAGCGATTCTCTCACTAGTTTAGCATACTCAGCCCAGTTGTTGGCCCGGAAAGAACCTCGAATTTGGAGAGCCAGAAAACTGTGAAAAAGTACTCGCTAGCCGGAACTACGCCTAGTGGAAGCGCAACCAAAAACAGGCCAGGCACGGCATTTTTAAACCGCACTGTAGTGGAAATGCGCCAAAAGAGTTAGACCTAACACACGTAGCTATTGTATCTACTTCTGGAACAAGCTAAACTAGTTATACATATGTTTATTCTTCACTGTCGGGTCACTCATTACTGGATAATTGAGCTGCATGAGATACTGACAGGCTGTCAGGAGAGAGAGAGAGGGGTAGAGAGGAAAAGAGAGCGCTTCCGCTCATTTCTCCCGTGTTATTATCCAAAGTTAATGTAAACTTGAATAATGTACTTCATTTGAATGTAATAATTATGTTGGTTGTTGTTTGTGGAAGCGCCAGTGAATGAGCCCCATTAACTGAGTTTTAACCATCACTTTAAATGGAAGATCCCCATAGGCCCCGCCCACTCGATCGGATCGTCGATCGGTATCGGCCGATACAGATTCCGGCGATCGGCCCCAAAATTGGCGATCGGAGCATCCCTAGTTTTTTATATTTTTTTTATATATCTGAGACCCATAATGTATGCCTAAAAATGGCATAATAGGAGACCTTTAATGTAATGGGTCTAACTCAGTTTTCTTTCTTTTTCAGATCTTCCAGGATCCTACAGCCATGATGCAGCAGCTACTGACCACATCGAGACAACTCACACTGGGAGCATACAAGCACGAGACAGAATGTATGTACAACAACAATGCACACAAACACATTTTCAGATACCCTAACGGCCCGTCCACACAGCGGCCCGTCCACACAGCGGCCCTTCTGCCCATTCACTTTGAATGGGGTGACGTCACTTTTCGCCGAACTGCATTGTGGGAAGCAGAGCGGAGCTTTCCTGGCTTTCCATGTTCAACTTTTGAAGCTTCTGAAGCTTTCGGCAGAAGCGTCAGCCAACCAAATCATATGCCAGTACAAGCTCTAGCCAATCAAACCGCTGCTTGTGTGTCAGGGGCGGGAAATTCATGTGATTGGTTGTTGGTCGAGCTTCAGACACGCCCACAGGCAAGCTTTTTCCAAAGCCGCTGTGTGGACGGGCCGTAATTGTGACTTACTGTTAACCTCAGTACCCTACATAATGGAAACATGTAGTTTGTGTCACTGAACTAAAGAGTTTGAGTCCCTCTCATGCTAATGAGTGCTTGTCCGTGTCTGCAGTCAGTGAGCTGGAGCAGAGGACCAAGGAGAAAATGGACGCGGCAAAGAGGAGAACCAGCCTGGAGATCACTGAGCTGAAGGACAAACTAAAAGCCAGCAGAGAGAACATCAACAGCCTGAAGGCAGAGATCAGGAAGCTGGAGGAGGACGGAGACCACAAGGACCACTGAGGAACGGACATAATGATTCAAAACATTGCTGTGACATATTTTATGATCACACATTTTGTGTTTTAATCGTTTTTCTTTACATGGACCCTCAGAGAAAACATTACAATAATTTTTTACATAACATAGTTTTTAGTATATCACTGAAACAAGGATTTTGGGATTGTTTCTTTATAAACTTGTCATTGTTGTCTTTTTACCCACACATTGCTTGAACCGCTGATCCAACATTAATCCTGTCCACTCATGTCCATGTTATTGGTACCTGATAAGAGGACAACAGCAAAAGTCATTTTAGCATCCCCACATCCATACCTACCTGAAGAGATGTCCACTTTTGTGTCGGAATGTAAAAGTGTAATAATTTGGTAATTTTTACTGATCTTTTGATTTTTTCTATAAAAGCAATTGTGTTTACAAGATTTCTTGTATATGTTATTTATTTTGTAACAATTTGGGTTAGATGAGGGTTTATTAAAAACACATGACAAGTGTTGAACTGCAACCATAGTAGCGTCCGGCTAGTCAAGGTTACTATATGACAATATTGTTAAGCATTGTGCACCACAATTGCAAATGTTGAGCAGAGTTTGTCCTGCTTTTCAATCCTGATGCTGTCTATATTTATTTGCAGAATACACCATTTCCCACTGACAGTCCACATACACTAGATGGGTGGGGAAACCAGCTGAAGGTGACTGCATGAGGACTGATTTGGCTGATGAAGTTTATGTTGATTAACTCTTATAGAATCCTTTGAGTGAGAAATGGCTTTTAGGATTGGCATAGGAGTGTTCTGCAAAAGTTGGTCAAATGTAGTGAAAGTTTGCTCTGTGATAAAGCCATTATTGTAACACCATAAACTTCAGCTTAGGTAAAACTGAATGTGCCCTACCATTGTATACATACACGTTTGACCAATACCAGATTTGAGAACAAACGTTATTACATTTCTTAACGATTCAATGGTGATATTGTTTTCGTATCTATTCTAAAGAGGTAATATAGGTCTTTTCATTTGAGCCGAGATTTTCACATTTCCGAAAGCCCCTGAAAGCATCTGGGTGGAATTTCCAACCACCTCAGCGTCCGTACTGAGACTTCCTCGAGCTGTACTAACCATTATGTTTAAATATGCAACTTTATGGCGTCTTTGGGGGATTTATTACAACTTTAAAGCAAATATTGTCTAACACAAAGGGCTATCATGAAGTCAGTGTTGTGCAGGCCGGTTCATGTGTTGCTGGAGGGCGGCTTTAGTAACTTCTCCGAGCGGCTGAAGGCGGCTGTGCTCCGGCTGAAGGCGGCTGTGCTCCGGCTGCCCGCCATCAGGAGGACACATTCAGGGTAGGTGGACCATTTCACCTTTTGTGTAATTTAGTACTCATGGAAGTGTTTGTGTTTGTGGGGGACTTCACCTGTTATGTGACACATTTTCTCAGTTATTATGACTAAAATAATTCTAATTGAACACGGTCACCCTGTGTAATCAGATGTTGCCAACCTTTGACACAGTGCTCATTCATTTGATCACCGAACAGTTCGCGTTATATCGAGCAACAATAACATGGTTTCAAAATGATTCTAATGTAGTGAAGTTTATTTGACTGGATTTCGTTTTAATCTAGTTATAGTTATATATTGTAAAAAAAAATCTGGCATAGACCACACATTTTATTTTTTGTGTGCAACCCGCCGTCAGAAGTCAGGAATTAGAAATAAATACACAAACAATTACCCCAGTCATCAAATATGTTTAAAGTAAATTAGATCTCTCTCTATTTTCTCTCTTCTACTAAATTAAATTAGTTAAAGACGTTATTTAAATCATAATTGAAACAATGCAATGTAGGACAAAATAAGTCAGCTATAGCATAATAAAATATAACAGACAAAATAGTAAACTTACTTTTACTAGTTACTTGTGTCTTTATTTATAAAACAGCCCGCGAGAGTTTTGTGGACGGTCACGTGACCAGAGGTTTTTGTTCCTACGTCAGAGACACAGAGCTGATCCTCCGCGCGACTTAACTGCCCAGAGACATCTTTCCACAGCATTCTCTGATGTCTTTAACTTTACACTGGCTAGTGACTTAACAAATACGCCTTATAGCAATGTAAACTGCATTGGAAACACGTAGGGAACCGTATATCTCCTGATAATGCTGTCCAGCTCGCATTAACCTGGTATATGGCTACCGTAAATGCAACAGACATGTCTCCCCGCTGAGAAAACAACCGGTGCTGTTCTGCTGCGTTCAAGTTTTCAGGTAAATTCGGTGAAACCGGTAACAACAGGCATGTTTTGTAGCCTATGGCTGTGCTATTCGACAGTGAGTGGCTTTATGGCATCTTAATCTGGTTTATACTATCTCGGTTTTCCCCCCCAATGGACACATTTTGCTGTGCTGGTGAAAATGTATTTTAGCATAGCATTACTACCTGTGCTTATTTTATTACATTAATAATAAAGCCAGTGTCACATTATCACTACAGACACTACTTTATACATGCTACACTGCTACACTTTCAGTTTTTGTAAATTGTAATTTGTGTAATTTCTATTGTTGTCTTTAATATTTTATGCATGCCTTTTTAATGAATATGTAGCTATGTAATGCTCTTCACTGTGGTTGTTACAGTGTAATGTCCCCCTCCGTGGGACGGGTAAAGGTGTTGTGATTCAGTGTTGTTGTTGTTGTTGTCTAACCGGCCTGTTTACATACTTTGAAAAGGAAACAGCTGGTGTAAAGATGTTAAGGCAGTTTATCACATGGTCTGGCAGTGAGTATCTCAGGGACACATTCATGTTAGGACTTGTGTGTGTGATGCTGTTAAGTTAATAGCACTAATTTGTTAGCTCACTCTTAGACATTTAACTGCTTTCATGATGGAAACCTGGGCCGGATACATGTTATTATGTACATCCTGTGTGTTTTCTTTGAAATAATTTGGAGACCACACTGTCTGATCAATTAATAGAAAGATTGGATCTACAGAGAAACAGAGGAGAGAAACTCACTTCAGGCTATATTTGTTGCCTATATGATCAGGCACGCTGGCTGCCTACTTTGGTCTTTGTCTGGTTGTGGTCCATAGAGCTCCATTGTTGTCCCAGAGCCTGTGTGTCTGTGCAGTTTAAGTCCATTCATGAGTGTGAGTGCATTATCAGCATAGCTTTAATGTATTGAGTTCCCTCTAAGAGGACACATACTTGTGAATCTTCTGTTGCATTAGTGTGTTTATGTGTGTATACCTGGCAGAGTCCGTAATGTCTCTTAACACAACAGAGGATCCATCAATACCATGCCACAAAAAGACCACATCCCTAATCAATCAATATGGAAGAGCAACCTCACGCAAGTGCCTTTTCTCATGAGTGCATGAAGGAACTATTATGAGGTGATCATAGTAGTCAGTGAGGGTGTGTGCTGCCCTGTGTCTGCTGTGGATAAAAGCAGGATAAGGAAGGTCTGTGATTAGGCTTACTTTGGAGCGAGTAGGTGCCCACTGCCAACATCAATTTATTTGCTCAGTAAATGTAGGTGTTTCTTCCCCTACCCTTAAACTAAAATGTCAAATTCACCATAATGTTTCCAACCTTTCCTATCAAAGGTCTTATTCCTCTTAAGTCGATCCAGGAATCTTTTATTATACCCCAGGTCTGCACAGCTGAAGCCAGGCCTGATCTCGGTGTAGGCCTCAACTCAAAGTTTAATATTGCACCATCGTGTTTTAGGCGGATATTGTATAATAAGGAATACGTCAGTGCAGTTGTAGCTGTTGCACTGGGCTTTAATATGTTGCAGTGAAGCCTAAGCACATTGTTTTATTTAACGTTGTCTTTTCCAACACGGATTGCCCTTGTTTTTTTAGTATCATGCGTCACAGTACTTCCCATTCAGTATTACACAAGAGGAAAAACACTTCTCTTTGTGTACTTTTATGTGTCACCTACCTCACTTAGCAACTTGTTTCATAATCGTCCTGCAGATGTTATGAGATAAGATTCATATAAAACGGAGATACAATTGGCCTTATTCACCATCATCTTCATCATCTTTCTGTCTCATGCAAATGACTACAGTTCAGCTGTCACACGTTTCAAAGAGATCTGTTATCGTTGCTCTGTCAATCTGTGGTTCCACTGACCGAAGCAGTAGCTTGAAGTGTGTGTTTGTGTGTGTAGGCGTGGTGCTGAGCCCATGGAGAAGCCATCATCTTCAGGCAAAGCAGCTCTGGAGGAGAGGAGGGGTCTGGTGGAGGTAAGCAGTCTGCTCAAGGAGACACAACTAGATACTAAAAAGAATACAGTGTGTTTTTAAAATCTCACATTTAGAATGAAAAACATGCTATGCTCATTTGAGAGACTCCTTATTGCCTGGGGATCTGTGATTCTGCTAGAGCTCAAAATGTACCTCTATAACAGCAGGCCTTTTGACACAATGAATCAGCATGGAAAATATTGTGAGCTGCTAAGTTCTCAGTGTTGATAAAACTGCCACCCTTCTTAGCGTAACATGACCAAAGTCGCTTTGGATAAAGCGTCAGCTAAATGCAATGTAATCATGTAAAAAAGTAATCAAATGTCACCAGAAAAGTACAGTTTGCTAATACATTACATTTCGACAACGACATTTCGTTATAGTTTTCTATTAACTAAAACTATCTGCTGTGAAAAAGACTGTTTACAGGCCCTGTGATTGGGTGTATTGATTATTGCTCCACCTATTGATTTTACACTCTTATTATTGAGTTTCATGGGGAGACACATTTGTTAAAGCCTTAGTCAATTCAGAAGGAGCAGTCCAACATCTTATCCCATTGAGATCCATAATGTCTGTTAGGGCTTAAAAAGATTCAAGTTTGAAAATAAAAATGGTAGTAAGAAGTGACCTCCATAGCCCGCTCCTCATCTCTGCTTCAGTCTAGCAGCTTGACGCTCTTTGAGCCGCTAGTAGCACAGCACTCCAATCCCTCTATTGTGATGTCGAATGTAAACGAATGCATGGATAAAAAGAGGACATCTCTTTGGGTCTGATGTATACATTTTGACCCTATTTATTGAAAATGTTCCTAATGCTCCTTTTAGTGCCTAAACTGCTCTAACCCTTACTATTTAATGGTCTAAAATATTTAATTAATCAGTCTAAATATTTGTTTAAAATAGGTACGATAATAAACACAGACATGTTATATGGATTGGAACATTTATGGTGCATATAGAAGCATTTCAGAGGTGTATTGTTACACCCAAAGCCACCAGAAGCTGAAAATGTATTTGAAACTCAAAGTTTACATTTTGAGGCACAAGAGGATGTCTTGATGATTTTTGGTTATGTGTGTCAGGCTAATTTCTCCTTCTGTTTGTACCTGTGGTGCAGGACAGCTGGGTGCTGAGGGGGGCTGGGGGGGGGGGAGGTGGACCCTCAGACTCCGAGGAAGAGCAGCTCCTCTCGCTCTTCCCGCAAGAGCTTCCGCCTGGACTACCGGCTGGAGGTCAGTCCTCACTCCCCTAAAGCACACTCATCACCTCCTCTTTCCTCACTATCTGATTTCCATTTTCTTCCCTCAACTTGCCAAATTGGAGATTTTACAGCTTCATTTCACTTCATTTTGGAAACTGTTTGCAATTAGTTATTGGGGGATTTTGTGTTCTTTCAATGTTATTGAATGGTGAAAAACTTGAACAAATGGTGAATTTGAATAAAACCCAGGTGGTTTTTATTCAAATTCAAGATAAAGATTTTTAATTTAAATTGTGTTTTAACCTGACGTCGTTTGAAATGCCTTTCTATAACAACTGAAACGACATTGTTTACTTTGATTGTAGGAGGAAGTGACAAAGTCCTGTCGGGACAAAAATGGCCGCTGGACCAACCCCTGGCCCACATGGCGCTTCCCCTCCTACACCACCCTGCTCAGATTCCTGCTGCTGGATAAAAACCACAGCAATGTACCAACCAGTAAAGAGGTGGGTACAAATAAGACTAACATCTAATATATTATTAGTCTCAATCAGTGTTTCCGCCGGACCAGGGCTGAGAGGGCGTCCACCCCGAGAGAATTTTGAATTGCGCCATCTCTTATAGATACTATCTCTTTACGTCTCCCTGCCGACAGGGACACCCCTCCTGGCATGGTCCTTGGAAGATGCGGCGGTGTTTTGTTTTTTTCGACACAGGAGGCTGGAGGCGAAAATAATCCCACCAGACTCCTTTGCCCCTCCAACAGAGGGATGACCTTGTCCTTTTTCCTTTTCGTCATTTCAAGCGATAAAAACTCTCGATCTTCTCTCAAATTATTTATTTTTTTGGACGCCCTCGGCTCGCGTTCAGGGCGTTCCGAGCTGAATAAGAGCGTCAAATGACGGCAAGACGCCCCCCTGGCGGAAACGCTGGAATAGTGTCTGATCAGTAATAGAGGGTTTAAATGTAACCTCAGTACATAGTGGCTGATATAGCTCCACCCTAAGCCTAAACTCACCTACTTCTAAACAACTGAATAAATATAAAAGTGTTGGAAGGTGTTCTGAACTTACTCAAATATTACCTAAAATATTGTTAAGCCAGGGTGTCTGGCACTTGTATTATCCTTATAGTGACCGGCATTAGAGGTCATATACAGTATTCCCCTCGTCTGTTGGATTATTGCTGTGAGTATTAAGCTCCAAGTAGAAACCTTGCTGAGCTCTGTTGGGGCTTAACAGACTTCAAACTATGCTTTCACAGCAACAGAAACATGTTTTAAGCCAAGAATGGCACACTTTTAGTCCTCCAGTAAGGAAATAGATTTACATTTTACCTTGTCAAGGTAGCAAGCTATTTTCTGTAAACATATTCTGAAAGGAGGTAGCTTAAACAGAGCCTTTCCTTCCTCTGTTCAAAGAGGTTTAAACAGGAGAGCGCAGTAATGTGTGCAGAGCGTACAACAGTTCATATGTTATTAGGGTAAGAGGGGATTAGGGATGATTTTTGAAAAGTATGATCAAGCGAGGTCATAAGACTGAAACATCCTCTTAGCCGTCATCAGAATGTGGGTCGGTTGTACATAACATACCCGTAACCCCCCCCCGTAGGCTCTGGACAACGAGCTCCCCGTGCTGGAGCCGTACTTCATCCAGACCCCGGACCTCTCTGAGTCGGGCCCCGGGCTGAGGGTCACCTGGCTGGGTCACGCCACAGTTCTGGTGGAGATGGACGGGCTGAATATCCTCACAGACCCAATGTTCAGCCAGAGGGCCTCACCCTTCCAGTTCATGGGCCACAAAAGGTACCGAGGGCCCCCCTGCACTGTGGAACAGGTTGAGTACCTTTTACATTTTAAAGAAAATAAAAAGCTAACACCCCCTCCACAGTATTTAACCCAGGCCTTGTTTCATTGTCCATCGTCCTTCACCAGCTGCCCAGGATCGATGCTGTGGTCATCAGTCATTCTCACTATGACCATCTGGATGCTGGGTCTGTGGCCAGCCTGAACGCACGCTTCGGAGGGGAGCTACGCTGGTACGTGTCCTGGATCTGTAGTCTGAAAGTACATTTAAAGAGGCCCTATTGTGCATTTTGGGCTTTTCCCTCTCCTCTAGTGAGTTATAAGCTTTCTGTTAATGTAAATGGTCTGCAAAGGCTAAAATCCCTGTTCCCTCCAGAAGGAGTTTCTCTAACACACTCGCCCCCCCCCCCCTGCCTGAAATGTTATTGGACACCTTTGTTTACTTCCGTAACATAGACTGACACTCACGCTCCTATTGGCTAGCGCTCAAAAACATTGTACGTGATTGGCTAAGGGGCGGGACATCTCTAAGCGGTTGACCAATCACAACAGAGCCGGTTTCAGACAGAGGGTGAAAAGAGGTGCTGCAGCAGTATGAGAACAATAAAGAGAAAATTAGCAGAATAGGGCCCTTTTTAAAATCCAGTCTTGATAATATTCAGCTTTCGCTCTCAATCATAACATGAAAAGTACTGTGGCATATGAACTGAGTGTGTGTGTGTCTGTGTTGCAGGTTCGTGCCCCTGGGTTTGATGGACTGGCTGGTGAAGACAGGATGTGAGAATGTGATGGAGCTGGATTGGTGGGAGGAGAACTGTGTCCCCGGTCACGATGACGTCACATTCGTCTGCACACCGTCTCAGCACTGGAGCAAACGCACCGCGCTCGACGATAACAAGGTAAGGATTCAATATTACCTTTGTGTTATTGCCGTCACCTAAAGTGCAGGCAAATGAGACATAACCATACATTTAACAAAAATACATGCATTCGTAGAAAAGTCAACATATAAAAGGCCAGGTTTATTAGATTATTCTGAAATATATTGATGTATTTCCCCCAGTCTTTATGGAGCAGCTGGTCTATTTTGGGTCCGGACCATCGATTCTTCTTCGCTGGTGATACCGGCTACTGCTCTTCCTTCCAAGAGATCGGACGACGCTTCGGACCCTTTGACCTCGCGGCAATCCCCATCGGAGCCTACCTGCCCAGGTACTGCACATTATTCACACACTGTCTACTTTCATCATGCCTATTATTTCCTCCAGTCAACATGGTAATTCAATTGTGAGTTATTGCAGACTATGACTTGTCATAGTTCAAGTTTTTAATATACTGCCCCCTCATGTAATAGGATTACAACAACTCTACCTTAAACTATCAAATGACCAAACCAAGGTGGTATTTAGGACAGAGAGGCACATGCCACTAGAGATCATTTCTGTTTATTAGAGTTTACAGAGACAAACATGTAAGAACATTCTTTTTTTCAGGGACATGATGCAGGGGCAGCATGTAGATCCAGAAGAGGCTGTTCAGGTCCATCAAGACCTTCAGGCCAAACAGTCCGTGGCCATCCACTGGGGAACGTTCACTCTCGCCTATGAGGTAAGCAGTATACAGTTAATGACAGATAGGGGACATGTTTACTCATTCTTCCTAAGGATGGAGGAGGAACAGCTAGCCTGTCTAAAGAATTTAGGGTACACTTTGTTGATTTAAATAGGATTTGCATGCTGGACAAGTCAGCTCTTTAAAGCAGAGTCTCCAGCTCATAACCCCCTCACAAAACACACAATGTTTAATTAAGCAAATTCTAGGTGAATTGTGTTCCTTTAGACCAGTGGTTCTCAAACTTTTTCTGTCAGGCCCCCCCTTTGGAGAAAAAAAAAAATCGGGCCCCCCCAACACAAATAGTCAGGCTCAGTGGCGGCGCCAGATATTTATTTTGGGGGTTCTGTTGGGTAGCTTGACGTTTCATAGAGGGTGCTCAAACATTTAGGGTTTCCCATTAATGTACCGGTCGCTACAGGGGAATTTTCTACTGCAACACTCCCCACGCAAATACACAGTGTACCCGCAACTGTTACAATGAAGGCACGATAATCAGCTCACGGCATATAGGTGTAAGCAGGGGTAAAGTGCTATTTTTATAGATGGTGTGTGGACCTCACATAGGGGGGTCCGGGGGCAAGCTCCCCCGGGAAGATATTTTTTTAAATATTGAAGTTAAAAGCATCAATCTGGTGCACTTTGAGAGCAAAATGAAGAGATCTATGGATACCTCTCTCAACACCCAGATGAAACAGATCTGTAAACAGATTTACTTTTTCTTTATGGATATTTTACAAATCACTCCCCTTTTAAACTTTATTGTTGTTTTACTGTCATATAGTATTTCATACCTGTTTTTCATTTATTCTCTTATTTTTTTAAAACTATAATGATCATATAAATGTGTGCCTCGGAAATAATTGTTTACATTAATGGTGACCAAAACGTTTGAGATCCACTGAGAGAGTCCTTTAGCTCACTGAGTCTCTCAGTCTGACAAGAGAGGACTCTCCTCCACTTTGTTGTTGAAAAGACTCCTTATATCCGTTAGCATAGCTCGCTAGCACCAGAAGCTAACAACAACGATCTCCGGTACCGGTGCGCTCTCTCTCTCTCGCGCACACAAAATGGCTCGTTCCACACACACACAGAGCCGAGCTTTAATGAAACACAGAGACCCAGACGTAATAGTACTGCATCATATTATTTTCGAATCAATACTTTTTCAAATTATGATTTTTTTTTTTTTATCTTTCTTTTTTTTTTATAACAATTTTTCCTCCTGGTCTCTCGAGCCCCCCCTGGCATGCCTCTGCGCCCCCCAGGGGGGGCGCGCCCCCCACTTTGAGAACCACTGCTTTAGACAGACCAGCTATTTACAGTCTATCTGCTAGGGTTAATGCATACTAGTAGAATAGAAGTAGAACCTCACCGAGGTTGCAGAAACATATCTTTCTTTTAACCTGTGAAGCTGACCGTTGAGCGGCCCAGACCAAGCAAGGAGGCAGAGGCAGAACGTCCAAAAATATAACCCGGTGTGGGCATTTATTAAAACTTGAGCACAGGACACAGCCTCAATCTTGCTGTTCCTGTGCACACAGCCACCAGCCTCAATCCTGCTGCTGCTGTTCACGTGAGCCCAGCCTGCAGCCACCAGGATCTCACACACACACACACTCCCTGCCAGCCTCCCAACAGACAGGGAAACAGAGCCTAAATACACACACTCTAATCAGCACAACAAGACACAGGTGAGGGGGGAGGAGACAACACAGGGCACCAGGTGCACACAATCATCAGCCACAGACATGGGGAAAGGGGAACGCATTTCAAAATAAAATACAATAAACACTACATCAATAAATAGTATAAATTGTATAAAAATGCCCGAAGCCGTCAGTTCACAGTGACGAAGTTACCTTCGTCACATAACCCATAAGGATAGAACTGTGATAAATGCAACTAAAGTGAACACTCCCAACAGATAGTCAAGTGTTTGTGTAACCAGAATAGTGTCAGCCAAAGTGTAAGAGAACTCAGCTGAATATATGTCTGCCTTCTCTTAAATAAATATGATTAAATAGAAGACACTCTGATTGTAGAGCAGAAACCGCAATGTCTCTTTCCAGAAATCATGACCTGGTTAGAAACTGAGTAAGAAAACAAAGTTCCTGCATGAATTTATTATTTCTGGTAATAGACATTGTTTTAGCGTCTTTAGCAACAGTAGCAGGCAGCTGTATCCAACATTCAGCAACTCGTAAAGGTGAAAGAGAAAGGATGTCATCTTGATTTTGGGGTGAACTGTCCCTTTAAAGCCAGATTGCTCCTGAGGTAAAGACACCAATATGTTCTGGTAACACAACAGAGACGGGTTGTTTGTTAAGCTGTCTTAATATTTGTGCTGCTTACAGTTTATGCAACCTCATGCTGCCTTGCTCAGAAAGTAAGAATCAAACGTACTCAGGTCTGTCCCCCCTGGTCTTGTTTCCTCCATCAGTTCTACCTGGAGCCTCCGGTGCGTCTCAGAGAGGCCCTGGAGCAGAAAGGACTGAAGCCAGACTCTTTCTTCACTCTGCACCACGGGGAGTCTCGACTCATCTCCTCCCAGGAAGATGTTTTTGACTGATCCCCTGTGCATCTGAAACTTAGAGCAGAACAATTGTGTTAATCATAATTTCATGGACTACAGTCATTTAAGACTGAAAACAATGTATGCATATCATCAACTGAAAATAGTTCATTTAAATGCTACACAGTACTGTTTACTTAATGAAATGTCTGAGTCGTGCTATTGTCATGGTGGGCAAAACAGGAGCTGTGTCTTCACCCAAAAATAATTCTGATTTGCTCTAGGCAATGTTCAGCTACTCATGGGAAACATTTAAATATGCAGTGGAAGTGTCAAAGAGGATTTATATCATTGTAACAAAAAAGAGGTAAGAGCAAATTAGCCATATCTAGAGGCTTGTGTTAACTTCCATTAATGGAAGTAGACATTAGGGTGGTCTGTAAAACACTTTCAGCTCTAAGGAGGACTTCTGGTCCAGATCGGACCCACAAACTGCCACTGAAAAGAAGTCTGCATGCTTATGTCCCCGGGGTGACATAATGCTTTTGGCAAAGACTGTCCAGACTTTATTTGTATATCCGACTATAAATAGTCAAATACAATGCCAATTTAAGTCACATGGAGTAACTCGTGCTCGTCCCATGTGAATTGAGGTATGAATGTATGCGAGTTTGTGGGGTTGAACCACTTACCTTCAGTATACAGCAGCTTCATGTTGACACACACAAAGTTCCTGTGAGCTGTAATATAAACAGTCAACTATTAGAAAGTTACTCAGAGTAGTGGAGTTGCTAGCTAATGCCACAATACCAACATGTGTTTCTCTGAATGTACTTTGGCCAACCCAAATCTACTTGAGATGCAGAAATGTCCAAATAAATCAGATGTGTATGAGATGAAGCCCTGTGTGCTAACAGAGTGCTGCCGGGAGGTGCAGGCAGGAGCTGAGCTGGGATCAGCGCCATGCACTGCACACACATGTCTGTGTGTGACGCTCTGGAGACTTTGTTCTCTTTGCTCATCAGTGTGATCATTCACATGTTTTAATCTGAGGCTGACAGTAGAATCATTTGAGTACTAAACTATTGAACAGATTGTTCTTTATGCTGGATCTTTGAAGCCTGAATGTATGAAACGTGGACAGCACAATGTTGGGTTCAGTTACATTCACAAAGGCAGGGTGTGGATTACACTGTCACAGTTTGCCATTAAAATAACTTGTGATCAAATGTTTTTGTTTCTTGTTGTCGGCAGGACTGTGTACAGTCACCAAGGCCCTGAATCACAACACACACAACCAACACTACAACACACACTATAACCACTCTGTTGTGCAACAACACTGATGTAAACACAATACATACTATTTTACAACGCTAGTATTGGCTGCTACCTAATACTGTAACAACAATGCTGTAAAATAACACTTTGCAGTACATACACTTTGGATGTAATACTATGATAGATTCATTATTTGTTATATGTTCCACTTCATTTTTATAATACTGCAACTCCTCTTTTTTAACATGAACGTGTACTTATTTAACATAATGTTTTGTTAACATGTGCTTGCCTCTTTATTTCATATGTTGTCTGTCCGTGTTGTCCCCTTCGCTGTAGCAGCGTACATATCCCCTCTGTAGAACACAAAGGATTTGTGATTCTGATGTTGCTTTTCTTAACTATTCCACATACTATACTACAAGTACTACAACATGTACTTTTTTTAATATGACAGATATACTTTCATATGACCATCTAATAATTTTCTGATATTTTTCTACATATTATTCATATCATTTTTTATTGATATTTTCAACATACTTCACCATTTTTTTAAAAGTTCAACATATATTATATTATGTTTTGACATTCTATAACCTTTTTCAGATATTTTCAAAATACTAAACTGTCATTTTTTAAACATCTGATATTTTTCTACATATTAAACTGATGGTTTTTATTTGTATTTTATTTTTTGGACGTTTTTTACTATGAATATATTTTCGATAATCTGTTCTATAACTTTTTGTGATATTTTCAACATACTATAGCATTTTTATTTTAAAATGTTCACAAACTATACTTTGACTTACTTGACATTCTATACTATGTTGTGTTTTCTGATATTTTCAACATATTTCCGTTTTTTCTCCTGCATGCTCTGAGAAAAACAAAGTGTTTATGACACAAATATTAGAACATTTGTTTTATTCAACAATAAATACAATTGTTGAATAAACACTTGGTTAGCTCTTAAAAAGACACATTTTTCTTGTGCAGTCTGAAACAAAAGGCTTGTTTATGGGTGTCAAACTCCTCGCCTGTCTGCTTTCTTTGCTTCCATCGCTCCACACGATGAGTAATAAGGAGTATTCACAGGGTAAATGCACTCGTAAATTACCTTTCATTTCATGTTCTGCCATTTCACGTCATTCAATCTTGATTTATTTTTGCACCAAATATTTTCTTTGCCTGGAAATAAATTGATTATTGCATTAATTATTATTCATCAACATTATGAAACCTACTAAATTCAGTTGCATCACAGTTTTGATTGATATATCACTTTTATTTCTTTGACAGTTATTAGCACACCTGATATAAATGTTAATAATGACTAAATGACCTGCTGACTAACCAATAGCAATGCTTAATGACTTGGGACAAATGTAATAACATAACAGCCAAAATAAAAAACATTAACCTTCTGCTCTCCTCAGAGAGTCGCCATATTCCCTTATCGTCCAGCCTGGTCAGATGTCTTCGTTGAAAACAGATCTTTAGAGGTCCCCCTCGCTTTTTTCCATAATGCCTTGAGTTTTGTTGTCCAGTGTTAATCTGCAGTTCAACATATTAGTTACGGTACATCAAATTATATTGTTAACATCACATGGTTTACATACTGTATACATTGTAGTTTATAATATTGATGATGGAATAATGCAAGGAAATTCAATTTGACATCAAAGCTTTATTGTACCTGTGTGGGTCTTTTGGGAGCCCTTTGGTGCTTCAGGGAAAGTTATTCATAAATGGGCCCTGTTCCATGGCGTCCCAGGTCACCTGACCGACAGTAAACATGCCTTCTTATTTTAAATGTAATTATATTAACAAGCAGCTATTGAAAAACGTGCTAGACAAGAGTAGGCTAGACCAGTATTTTTCAAAGTGGGGGCCCGACCCCCCGGGGGGCCGCCAGGGGGCGCCAGGAGGGTCATGCAAAGTTTGAGGGAAACAGGATTCTTTTTTTTTTAAAGTTTATTTATTTTATTTTTTAGATGTTATTAATAACTGTATCTATCAATCTATGTGTCCTTTGATGCCAATCTTTTAATATTTCTTGTTTTTGAATCACACAACCGCCCTTCAAGCCAATCAGAATCGAGCTGCCGCTACTGAGAGTGAAACTGAGTATCTGCTCAGCTTTTGGAGCAAGTGAGAGCTAGTGAATGTTTCGCTCTGCAGCTGGATGAGAGCACGGATGTAGCAAATGTCGCAGAATTGCTTGCATACATCAGATTTATTTCGGAAGACAACTTTGTTGAGGAAATATTATTTTGCAAAGCACTGGAAGGTAGGACCACATGAAGAGACATTTTCCAAGTTTTAGATGAGTACATCATCTCAAATGGACTTGACTTGTCTCGTTGTGTGGGTGTGTGTTCAGATGGGGCAGTGGCGCTATGACAGGCAAAAAAAGCGGAGTAACAGCTTTTATCAGGCAGAAGGCCCCAAATGTAGTGGCAATGCATGCTCAATCGTGAGGCACTTGTACACATCATTTAAAAAGGGTTAGACTAACAAATTGCTACAGGGGACCCCCATATAGCATTATCCTCTGGCGGGGAGCCAGAGGATAATGCTATATGGGGGTCCTTGGCATGGCAAAGTTTGGGAACCCCTGGGCTAGACCACAGACCAGCCTGGGGCAGAAAGTACTTCAGCAATGAAGGGATACAGTTGGGCAGAATTTGTCAAGTACTCTTTTTGTTATTAGGTCCCCGAAATGTTGTTGGAATGGCGTGGATCCAATATCATTCTATGAAAAACAATCCAAAAATAAGTTTAGTTGCATTGAGATTTGGGTCATTTAAAAATATGTAAACCATGTTAATATTGTTTGTGGTCACACTGCCTCTGTCCTCTTTTCTGCTCTGTTGGACTTGAAGGTCAACAAACCCTTTTTTCTGATATTTTTTAGCTAGGAAACAACTTTCACATAATTATTACATACCACAACACTTGAATTGTCCAGTCTGACTGTGCTGAATCTGTCAGTAGGCTCTGGAGAGAACTTCCTCCTGCTCTACAGTGTGGTGGCCTGTGTCCTGAGTCCAAAGACATGCATAGCCAGGTGGTAATGTTTGGCAGCACTTTAAGCAAAAGGTTGAAAGATTATTATTACAAAGACTTCACCAATGAATGATTTCAGGAAGCATTGTACTAAAGGACAGAAATCACTTATTGTTTTCGGCATTTTTCATGACATGACTTAACAGCGATGCATGATGGGTAGCCCTATGCAACCATGCTTCGCCTGTCCAGACACAATGCTGTGGTTTCTGGAGAGCAGTTCCTGGAGGCTGACTCCATAGAAGTTATAGGCCATGGACTGCAGAAGGACTGTTGAGCCATCGCATATCAACACGGCAGGCCTTTGCTTGGCTCTTCTTCCATGGAGTCTTATTCAATCCGTCACAAATGCCCCAATGAAATATGATATGGAGGCCGTTGTGTGGTCATTGGTGATGTCTGTGGCCTCGGAGACAGGGGAGGATCCTTTGAATGGATTTCGGAGCACCATCTCGTATACATAAAACGGTGAGGTTTTCCCTTTTGCTCCCTGTCGCTTCCAAATATACAATATCTTCCCTGCACCTGTCATGGAAGAGGTCAACCGTTTTCTTGGATCATAGCACGACACCTTTAGGATGGGATATCATTTTTTGAATGACTGCTTCCTCAGTCCCGAGCTCTTCCTTCATCATTTTTTGGAGGCTGATCATTTCATTGTTTTTCTTTCTGTGCTTTTTTCATTGCTGCAAGGACAATGTTTTCATGACACCAGTTGATGGTACCTGATCTCGGTTTCCAGAAGCCAACACAGTGTCATCCAGCTTATTCCGATTTTGAAGGCATTAGCAAGGGCATCCCATTCATCTGCAAACACAGGCCGAAGTTTCAGTTCTTCACAGTGGTGCCATGCTGTGTCACAGGACAGTCATCAAAAACACACTACCCAAAACATGAAAAAAGTGACACTTTTTTAACTGACCCAACTGCTCGCACACTGCCATTTGAAGGCAAAGCAACAGTGTGGGGGGGACACTGCGGATGCCGTCGGCCATGACCGAAGTCGTTTAAAGACTTGAATCAACGCTTATAATAATACATTTGATTTATATAGCGCTTTTCCTGGTGCTCAAATCGCTTTACAAGCAAGGAAAGAAGAAAAATAACAACAAAAGTAAAAAGTGCTAAGCTAGGTGGAATAAGGAGTTGAAGGCTAGAGTGAAAAGGTGCGTTTTGAGGGATTGTTTGAATGATGTCAGAGTGTTGGCAATTAATTTTAAACAGACAGTTCAACAGAAGGATACCCAAAAAATGTAATGTTATCATTTAAATATTGAATTGTTCTCTCTTAGTAAGATCCCATTTTCAATAAAATTGCTGTCTTACCTTGATTTGAAGATGAAGTCCATTTGCCTATCCTTCTGGACAAAAATCTCTATTACTTTTTTGTAAAAGTCCTCCTTTTGTTCTTGTAGTTTCAAAAGTCTATCATAAATCTAATCTAATCAATAGATTTATGATTCGAAAATTATAAAAGTAGGGTAGACATGTGGATATTATCCGGCTGAACAAAATGTGCATTTATCTAACAGCTACGTTTCCCACAGACCTTATTTGGAGCTATTTTCTAAAATCCTATGGAGAAATCTCATTGCTTTTTTGTCGAGGGAAGCCATGCGCAGCTTACTTCCTGGTTTTAGGATGCGTCACTGCAGCTCTCTCGTCTCCTCTTCACACACCACACTTTTCGCGGCACACGTAGGCCCATTCCCAAACCGCCCCCTACACCCTACACCCTACCCCTACACCCTACCCCTCCGTTTGCTCGTTCACGCGGAGGGTCCGCCATATTGAGGGCTGTTCCAAAGCAACGAGTGTGGAGCGGTGTGGAGGGGGAGTGGGCTATCAAGCCCTCAAACAGCGAGTCTGCAGCGGTGCTGACTTGAGACCGGTCTCTACCTGACCGGAGTCACGCTGTGTGTGTCCGTCAGGAAACACGCTGTTTACAAGTAGTTCCAGCAAACATCCACTGATAAATTGCGATGTTAACAACCTCATGATAACCTCATATGTTTTTAACTTAGGATCATACCTGTGTTTAGTCTAGAAAAAGGTAAATGTGTGCATTTTATTATAAAGTTGTGTACATTTACAGACTGTTGCAAAAACTAAGAAGCTTATAAACATCAGGTTTAAAACTAAAAGAGCTTTGAAACACAATGAAAGATGTTTGGAGTTTTATTTGAGTTATTCATTTAAACTTTTTGTTTAAGAGATGCTGATTTGAAACCGTTGTTACATACAGTTACGGCATTTCCTGTTTCTGCCGGAGAGAGGGGAGGCCGTCCCAAAGCTTGCTGCTGTATTTACTCCCTCCATCTGACAGGAGGGAGCCTCGTTGAGCTGCGAGTGTGGCTACGGACGGAGTTCACTCCGTCACGGAGGAGTAGGGTCGAGGGAGTGGTTTGGGATTTGGCCGTACTTACAGCCAATCAGCTCTGAATGATGTGAGATGACGTATGGTGGGGATGGCAGCTCTATGCCCCTATGGTCATTATTTTTTTGCCACACACATTAAATAGGAAAATATTCTGAGCATGCGCAGTGTAGTTTTTACTATGAGGTTTTATGAAGAACTTGTGGTAAAATATATTTGTAAAAAGAAAATGAAGAGCTACTGATTTGAAAAAACGGCTCTCTGTATAGTTTAAATCTCCTAACAATGTTGTCCATTTATTCTTCTCCCCTCGAGTCCAACAGTGTCAGTTTTATTAAGAACTTTCAGTAAAAAATATTTGTAAAATATGAAGAGCAGCTGATTTGAAAAGACATGCATATATTATAAAATATATGTATGTAAAAGGAGAATGTATGTATGTAAGAGTGAAAATGTATGTATGTAAAAGGAGAATGTATGTATGTAAGAGTGAAAATATATGTATGTAAAAGGAGAATATATGTGCGTGAGAGGACCAGTATGAATTACGGCCTGTACGGCCCCTCATATTTTACAGTCACCGTTGACCTAAACAGAGAGAGGGAGGGGCAGGATCGGGTTTTGTCCCACATGGCTCTAAACAGCTCAATAGGCACACACTGTAGACACTAATTAGAAGAACACAGACTAAAACAGCAATGTACAGACGAATCAGATGATTAAACATGATCTTAAAATATATTTGATATATTTTTTAATTTATTTTTTGCATTTTGTTGTAATCATTATTTGTAATACTTTCTGCTGACACTAGGTGGGGCTGGGGATGTTGCTCGCCATTCCCGCATCAGCCTTCCATCCAACAGGGGGACGATGCACAACCTGCTGGGTCGACCAGCAACCCGATGGCTACCTCGTGGGTTTGTTTCTTCGGGGCGTGCGGCTGCATGTCCCGGCTGCGCTAGCTGACGACGACTAGCGGCTAACCACGAGGGGCTAACGACGGCTAGCAGCTACCCATGGCTGCCAGTTAGCGGCTAACGGCTAGCTGTTAACGGCTGTCGACGTATTTCTGTTAACATCTGACTATTAACAATTTTTTCCGGTGCCGGAGAGGAGGTTCGACCAGCCGGTTGACCTCGTGTGGACACTCTCACCTTTTTCACCACCTCGACGGCGGTTCCAGACGCCACTCACATTTTCATCGGCGCCTGGGTGGCGCACTCCTGGACCCCGTCTCGCCTCGACGGTTTTGGACGTCGCCCATGCTGCCATCGGCCCGTGGGTGGCGCGCTCCGGAACCTGTCTGGCCTCTCCTGCCTTCCGGGGATATCCAGACGCCACTCACGTTTTCATCGGCGCCTGGGTGGCGCACTCCTGGACCCCGTCTCGCCTCGACGGTTTTGGACGTCGCCCATGCTGCCATCGGCCCGTGGGTGGCGCGCTCCGGAACCTGTCTGGCCTCTCCTGCCTTCCGGGGATATCCAGACGCCACTCACGTTTTCATCAGCGCCTGGGTGGCGCACTCCTGGACCCCGTCTCGCCTCGACAGTTCCGGACGTCGCCCATGCTCCATCGGCCCATGGGTGGCGCGCTCCGGGATCCTATCTGGCCTCTCATCTGTCCACGGCTACTTCCTCCCGGGGAAACTGCTCCTGCCTCCCGGGGATGCCTCAAGGCTTGCGGAGGATTTTGTGCCCGCCGCCGTTGTGCGTTTGCCTGCGGCCGGGTTGCTCTCCTGCTTTCCGGGGATACCTCAACGCCTGCTGAAGACTTCGTGCCCGCCGCCGCTGCGCGTCTGCCTGCGGCCGGGTTGCTCTCCTTCCTCCCGGGGTGACTGCTCCTGCCTCCCAGGGATACCTCAACGCCTGCTGAGGACTTCGTGCCCGCCGCCGCTGCGCGTCTGCCTGCGGCCGGGTTGCTCTCCTTCCTCCCGGGGTGACTGCTCCTGCCTCCCGGGGATACCTCAATGCATGCTGAGGACTTCGTGCCCGCTGCCGCTGCGGGCACGAATAAATAAAAAATTGTTTTATACGTAAATTGCAATTTATTTAAAATGTCAAGTTCAAGGAACTTTGATCATACATGGAGCCTATAGTTTTAATTTAAAAGATTTTTTTTTCAATAAATAAATCTAATTTATATTTACATAACATTACAAGCATTAAATATAACACTGAAATGGTAAAAAAAAACGCAAATTATTATTAATAATATCAAATAAATGTCAGTCACCCAAAATTACGTCATTGGTGTTACTGCTACACAAAACGCTTTTATTTTTGAAATAATGTACTGTCTCTGAAGTGCCTCCTGTAACAAGAGATCATTTGAGGCAGTGCAGTGGACAAAGACATAAGGAAAGTCAGATACTTCTTACTTTGTTTGTTAAAGGTGTCATTTTATCTTCAAATTTTACATGCGTCTTTCAAGTCTGTCATTAGTGTTACTCATTGCATAGCCCTAGGGGTGAACATTTGAATAGGAAAATGTATTGTATTGAAGAGTTAAACGATTTTGATATTAACTGAAGCCATATTTGGTCTGACACATTGTAGCCATTTTGTTAAAATGGTAGTGTTTTCACCAAATTGTCACTGGTGTTACTCTTCTTCCTGGTAACACGTAACACCAGTGACTGACATTCCTATACAAATAAGCTTTGTATAAAGTATAAAAATAATAAAAATATTTTAAGCTCTACTTGTTGTGGATTCATCAAGTTAAGAGTTAGTTATTGCTATTTAACAGGTTTTAGATGTTTTTAGAAGGAATATATTTCAGCAGATTTGTATCACCCAGATTCCACCTTTTCTGTAGAATGACCAGTGGCGTTTCTAGGTGTACAAAACTGGGGGGGCAGAAAGAGGTCGGGGGAGAGAGAGAGAGAGAGAGGGGGGGGGGGGACAGAGAGAGGGAGGAGAGAGAGAGGGGGGACAGAGAGAGGGGGGGAGGAGAGAGAGAGGGGGAGTGTCAAATTACATACTGAAGACCACAGGAGCAACACTGTGAGCGCATACATTTACGTACACAGCGTGGGGATGTCATAGTAATGCACCTTCATACATGGAGTAAAGGTCACCATCACAAAGTAATTCTTAACAATAACAACAACCGTAATGCTTTAGCATTAAAACACCATAGACTGTAAATATAAGGAAAACACAGACACTCATCATCGAGGTCACAATATCAATCGATCCAGCAGAGGCAAAACACAGTAGATCAACAAAATATATGACATAAATGAACTTACCAAAGCTTAAGGCTCACTTGAAAAGAAAAGCGGCACGGCGGTCCTTCCTCTGACAGAATGTGTCTATCACTTTGGGGATGAAGTCCTGTAGTTGCTGGATCAACTGGCTTTCAATTGAAAGCATGGCCAATGCGTTGAGTCGCGGCTGTCCCATGGTGTTGCGAGTGAAAGTCTTTATCCTTTTGAGGGTGGAAAAGGTCCTCTCTGACTCGGATGTCGTCATCGGAGTTGTCACTATTATTTTGACCAAAATAACAGTCTCAGCAAACGTTTCCTCCAAGTTGTTCTCGTGAATGGATTTCAACAGAGACAGGGCAGTGTTTCCAGTGTGAAGCTCACTGTGGCGGTAGAGCGTGGTCAGCTCAGACTTCAACTTCTCCTTGTTTCCCAACGCAGGCCACAGTTTCACGGCGCAGTCAAGCTCAGGTGTAGGAAATGACAGGACATGCTGTGGGAAGAATGAGCTGTCAACAAGCTTTGCAGCGATCAAATGGTCACTCTGTGAGAACCTCTGTTCCACCTGTGAGATGACTGTGTCACAAGCCTCCTTCATCACCGGCGCTGTGCTGCTGACTCGTCGGCCTGGCTCGTCTGTTCCATCATGAGCAGTGGCGGCCAATGCATCAGTTTTCTGCCTCATTTTCTGAACATTTTCCTTGAAACGGCAGAGCGCGCTGTTGATCCCAGGTGCATCGATGCTTCGTTTTTTGCAGAGTGTTGTATAGAACATCCACTTCTGGCATAAGCAACGAAAAAAACTCCAGGAGCTGCATAAATGCTCGGTCCCGCAGTTTCTTTGACAGGCCGTATGCCTCACTTATGGTGACCGCATCCCATCCTGGTTGTGCGCGTATATGCTTCATACACTGAAGTAGTGCATCTCGGGTCTCCCAAACCGCGTTCACAGTTCTGCTTTTAAAGTTCCATCTCACAGCCGGTGGCCGTGGGATGCGTCTCTGTGTTGCCTCTGCAAGAGCTGCAACACGTTTTGGAGCACCGGAGAAAAAAGTGGAAAAAGCAGTTAGATCTGCAAAAAACACCTTCAGGATGCTCATCCTGGCTGAACACAGTTGCTGCAGGGTCAGGTTCAGTTGGTGGGCGTAGCAGTGAACAAACTGAGCGTTTGGGTACATCTCCTTCATCACCGTCTGTACCCCGCGCACGTTACTGCTCATGACGGCCGCCCCGTCATAGGTCTGAGCGATTAGCTTTTCTTTCAGCTTCAGGGGTTCCAGAACAGCCTTGATGCTGTTAGAGAGACCTACACCAGTTTGTCCTTTACTTCCACAAACTCCAAAAAACGCTCTGTAACTGTGAGGTCAGGCATAATGTATCGCAGCACAATCACCATTTGCGATTTACAGGAGACATCGGTTGTCTCGTCGGCCTGAACGGCAACAAATGATGTGTTGTCCACTTGCTTGGCTATTTCCTCCCTGTACACATCATACATGCAGTCCAAGAGTTCATTCTGTATGGTGCTTGATGGTCCCTTTGAAAACAAGCTGAGCTTCGTAGTGCCGTTGAAGCCTGGAATCGCCCTCACACATTGTCTCGAAAATTGACCTGAATATCCCTGGATTCAGAGAGTCCGCCGACTCGTTGTGGCCCCGCAGTGCTGTCTCACATTTCCCACACAGTTTAATACAGGTGATGATCCGACCAAGCACGTACCTGTTTTCTTCCACCTTCCTATTATGAGAATCAATGCCGCGTCTGTAGGCGCTGTCAATCTGAGCTGCAACATTCACCCTTCCAAGTAATCCCAATTTTACGGCATTTTCCAAATGACTGTTGCTGCTCTCATGCTTCATTGTCCTCTCCCAAAGATGCTTTAAGTCCTTGTAACCTGTCCTCGACCAAGTACCTTGATCTTCACCAAAAAGCAGGCAAGGAAAGCAAAAGAGGGAATTCTTCTGGATGCTCGCCGTTAGCCATTTCTTTTTAGCAAACCACTCAGCGTTAAACCCACGTTTAACTTTGCCCGCAGTCTGGACCATTTGGAAATCCGGTGGATGGTGGGCACCGAGGCGCTTTACCTCCAGTTTCTCTCCGAGACTAAGTGTCTAAATGTGTGCTCCAGTAAATGGTCAACTTCATTCATTTTCTTTCAGTTTTTTACTTCTTTTAATCGCTGGTGATGTTAGCTATATGCTGCTCTCTCGTCTCCTCTTCAAACTACACGTGACGTTTCGCAGCACTGCACACGTGAGTACTTACAGCCAATCAATTCTGAATTATGTGAGATGACGTATGGTGGGGATGGGAGCACTATGCCCCTACGGTCATTATTTTTTTGCCACACACATTAAATAGAAAAATACTCTGAGCATGCGCAGTGTAGTTTTTACAATCACCGTTCACTTAGACTGTGAGAGGGAGGGGCAGGATCGGGTTTTGTCCCACATGGCTCTAAACAGCTCAAAACGGCACTCTAGACACTAATTAGAAGAACACAGACTAAAACAGAAATGTACAGACGAATCAGATTATTAAACATGACCTTAAAATATATTTTATATGTTTTTTTTATTTATTTTTTAGTATTTTTTTGTAATCATTATTTGTAATACTTTCTTCTGACACTAGGTGGGGCTGTGCCCCACCTGCCCCTAATGACCCGCCGCCACTGAGAATGACCCAGTTAACGTTAGCTAATCACACTTCATTTCAAGACACCGGAATTGTTATTAATGTTAAACAAATAAAACTTTAAAAGCACTTCACATTACTCACACTCACATGTGCGTTGTCATTCATATGAATGTATCCTGCTCGCTAGGTTGCAGTGTAACTAAAAGTTGTTTGCGATCCGCCTTTTTAAAAAAAGAAGAAGGGTCCAGAAACTGCGGTCTGCAGCTTCATGCTACTCGCGGTGACCGGCGTCCAGCAGCAGAACGCGGGAGTCCAGGGAAGAGCAGAAACTCAGCCGCTTCCAGAACAAACTGACTCATCATAACTCTATATATTTACTTTACTCATGTACGTTTCTTCAAGGGACGGGGACAAACTGGGTAAAGTGTTTCACATTTCTCTTTTCTTTTCTCCTCTAGTCTGTACTGCCATCGCCACTGCTTCTCCCCCGACTCACAGCCAGTGTCTCTGATTGAGCTGCTCTCCACTCCCACCTACCGGCTACACTGCAGCATTGCCCTGCAGGGAAACCATACTGCCGTGCAATGAGACCGGGATGACACAAGATGGCGGTGTCTGCAACCTTTTCATATCATGCAGAAATGTAGACCTAAACCAAAATATGAGCTGATATCATTGGTTTCAAACTAAGAGATTTTTCTTTTACAAACTTATGTAGAGAAATGTAATTATCAGTGTTTTTATCCAAACATTTTTTAGATCATAATATCTTTAATAAAAACCTCATGGATCTTATGGGTCCTTAGAGAAAAAGACACATTGCAACTGATTTGAGCTCCTTCTTAACTTAAACTGCTTTGAAAATACAGCTCATTCAATATTTGACACAGAATAAAAGATTGCAACATTCAAATTCATATTTTAATGATCAACTAATAAAATAAGTTGCTGTTCAACAAGCAATACAGAAGCATCATTGGGTGAACTGGAGAGTTACCTTTACATTTAAAGTGTTACAAAATGTATTTAATAGCCTCTTTAAGATATTTTGACAATTATTTTTCAACATGTGCCCCTCCCCCTGGGATGTCTTTTCACTGGCTTCATGTATTTTCAAAGTTTAATTAAAAAGAAAAAAACGGTAGAGAAAACTTCTTCTGACAGCAGAGGGAGGCATGTGATCCTGGCTGCCAAAAAAAGACAGAGCTGATGTTTCTAGCCTAGTGCCAACACTTTAAAAAAGGCAAAATATTTATTTCTGTGAGTCAGCATGTGGTTAGACTTGATTCTAGGTATGGGTAATCACCCTTTCCATAAAAAATATTCAGTTAAAAAAATCCCTGATCATTTTGAGTCTCAAAAAAACAGCAGGATTGTCCCAGTGGGAAGGAATGTCGTCCTGCATCAGTGTGCATCTGTCTGCATGTGTGTGTCTGTGTCACGCCACACTCTGCTGTGTGTCCGACCCTTCAGAACAGTGTTTTGAGAAGTCCAGAAAGATGCCATCGTGCTCTGGCTCAGAGTCCAAAGACTCGGGGGCGTGGCCCCTCAGGACCTCCGGGCTGGATGCAAGGCTGGGGCCGGAGCTGGTGTCCTGAGCCAGCGCTCTGAGGGAGGCGGGGGAGTCTGACTGCAGCGAGCCTGTGCAGTGGGTGTCCTCTCCTGGGGACGGCTCTGGGAGGATGCAGGGGGAGTGATGCTGTGCCCGGAGATAGTGGAGACTGGCAGGACAGTCAGGGGCTCCTGGGGGGGGCTCCTGGCTGAAGGTCACAGTGTCTGTACACAGGGCAGTAGGAGTTTTTCTCTTAATGTTTTCCTCAACCCAACATTTCTGGACAGCTTTAAAGAAAGTTCCCTCGTTTCCACTACTTTAATGATAAAACAATTATTTACACAGTGTTCAGTAAGATGCAAGAGGTTCTTCTTCGACAGATTTTAAAGGGAAAATTAAAGTGGCCTAGTATGATGGTCATTGTACTGAATTACCCTCACTAGATGATAGTAGTTAAGAGAAGAGGGCACAAGTTTCATCATGAATGCAAAGCTATGTACAGCTGTGGATGGAGCAAATTGTATTTGACCCACCTAATAGAAAAGCTTGTCTAAAACAATCCATATCACAGTACATTGCTTGGATTATGCTGTTAATCCTGTCCCAACAACTGCCATCTAACGAGATACAATGACCATGAAAAATTACTTCAGAGCACCCCACTTTAATTTGAATTCCCTTTAAACTAAAACACACCCTTGAAAATCTTAATCAATTATTGATCACTCCTGAAACAATACAAACTGGAAATGTGCCACAGCCAATGATTTGTAGCATGTTTTAGTGCTGGTAAAGCTTACCTGATAGTGAAGCAGAGGCTGTGGAGGCTGGAGAATGGTTATGGAAGCTGGACATGCTGGTGATGCTGGTGATGCTGGTGATGCTGGTGATGCTGGGGGCAGTGTTTGTGGATTCAGCCAAAGAGATGCTCTCCTCCAAGCAGGAAGTCATCCCTGAGACGGAGTGTCGTCTGACACCGGAGTGTCGTCTGACACCTGTGGAGGAGTCCACGTCATACTCCACCACGGGGGTCAGCATGGGAACGTTGTAGCTCTTGGAGCGTACCACTAGGTTCTTAACCCCGGGGGAGCCTGGTTTAGAGGGCCATGATCGCTGCAAACGCTTTTCTAAAGAGAATAGGAGAAAGATAAAGAATTAAGATGATTTTATTCTATATTTTTTAAGTACAAGACATGAGGGATTATGGCACTTGTATCTTTTAAAAGCACTTGTATTGTACATTTTATTTACACACATACCTAAAAGGCAGGAGGAGCAGTGTAGATTGGAGGATCCATCGCTGGAGTATAACCCATGAGTCCCGAGGTAGGGAGAGACCACCTTCTGGATCAGAGACTCCAGACGCAGGTAGTCGTCTGTGACACCTTTAGATTCATGGACTCCCTGCACACACACACACACACACACACACACACACACACACACACACACACACACACACACACACACACACACACACACACACACACACACACACACACACACACACACACCACACACACACACACACACACACACACACACACACACACACACACACACACACACACACACACACACAAATGTAAGAACAGTGGGGTACAAAAATAAAGACAGTTAATTTTCCTTTCTGAAACCAAAATCAAAGGTCTCTGAGAAGCTGGATTTTATTAAAGTTAGAAACATATTGGGGACAGCAACCATTGTCACACTATGCTTTTATAAAACCGCCCGGAGGACCACATGAATGAAAGAGCTTATAGTGTTGAGTGAATTTGGCTTTTTCATAAACTTGTATAAAGATGTAAAAATACATTGATATGAATAACATCAACAACATTGCTTTTCTTGTGTCAAGGGGCCCAAGCAATTGTTTCTGCAGGAAACAGGCACTCAATACCCAAATTTCCCTTAAGATAGTGTTTGTTTCTAATTAGTATCAGTGGCAATGAACTAACACTCATAATCAACATAGTGTTGTTTCATACAGCGTCTCTGTATAGTATGTGTATTCACTCTCTGTCCTAAACGGCTTGTTGGAGCTCCTGCCCCCCCCTCCCTATGAGCCCAGTGGCCGACAGCGAGACACAGCGAAACCCAGCCCGAACAAATACACACACACACCTGCAGCCTGGCTGGGAGTTTGTGTGTGTGCTCACACACCGACTCACAGCCTCGCCTCGTCCCGCCATCAGGGAGGAGAAATCGGCGGAGCTGCAGCTGAGAAAAGATTGAGTCTGTGTGTGTGAGGAAGCCCGCGGATTGGTCCAAATGTAACGGCTCCGTGGACGTAACGGCTCCACGGATTGGTCCATTTGGACCAATGGGTCCATTTGGGTATGGGCACGTCACTGTACCCAGGAAGAAAAAGAGAAATCTCCAACGAGGCGTTCTGGGGCAGCATAGACAGGTGTTTTCTGTGTTAGAGTTTTACTCCCTACAGCAGGGGTGGGGAACCTCCGGCCCCCGGGCCGTATACGGCCCGCGAGACCATTTGGTGTGGCCCTCGAGGTAATTTATAAACACACGCAAAAAATTAAAGAAATCTAGACCGCAAAATAATTAAACAAGTGAGTGCCTGTTTTTCCTGGCCAAGGTCAGGGTCCTTGAACACAACACAAGCCTAACGTGTCATCACCATGTTCACCTGGTATATGTGTAGTCTGACAGGGATGTAGTTCGGGGAGCACCAGAACGCCGCTCCGCTCCGGCACTTCCAAAAATTGCAGTACCCATAAGGAGCCGTACACATGCTGCAGTTTTTGCGTGGCTGTGTCTTAGTTGTAAGCCCAGTGGCGATCTGTCATACTGATTATACAGTCAATAACTTTGTTGTTATTAGCATCTGGTTAGCTAGCTATGCTAACGAATATAAGAAGCTTTTTCTACAACCAGTGAGGTAAAGGCACATCTTTATATGATCATTATAGCCTAGTTATAAAAAAATAAGAGAATAAAGTAAACAGGTATAAAATACTATATGACAGTAAAAAAAGTTGTTATTAATAAACAAGAATACAGTTTGAAAGGTGAGGTGAGTGATTTGTAAAATATCCATAAAGAAAAAGAAAATCTGCTTACAGTTCTGTTTCATCTGGGTGTTGAAAGATGTATCCATAGATCTCTTAATGTTGCTCTCAGTGCACCAGATTGATGCTTTTAACTTAAACATTTAAAAACAAATCTTCCCAGGGGAGGGACCCCCCTAGAGGAGGTTAGGTCCCCCCCACTTAAATCATGTTCACATGGATAGGAAACTAAATACATTTGCACACATCTTGTGTCCATATCTTTCTGTTTTGGTGGTCATGCCACAACTGTGCACGTGCATGCATGCGCAAGTCATGGCAAGATATCTGGATTAAGAGGTTGCCTTTTCTTTGCACAGCATGAAAGAAAGGTGAAATGAGTGGGCTGTGATTTTAGTATTTTTAAGCAGAGGTCAATAATTTGTACGGCCCTCGGAGGATGTTGAAAACATTGAAATGGCCCTTGAGAGGAAAAAGGTTCCCCACCCCTGCCCTACAGGGTGTACTTTGAGGGTTTGTGACTTTGCAGACCGTTTACATGAATAAAAACCTTCATAACACACAAGGGGACGGGTAATAACCGGAAAAGCATGACATGGGACCTTTAAGGAAAAGTAAACAAAAACGTTACTGTTTAAATGATCCAGGCTCTGCGCAGAAGTTGCATTTAGTGTGAGTAGCCTGAGGGGTGTGAAACATGTGGACCCTGACATCACTTCAGAGAAAAGTCTATGAATGACAAAGGCAAGATCAATCAAATATCAGAACTCTGAACCATTTAGCATCAAAACCACATAAATAGACCAGACTTTGGCGAATTGGCATCCCAGAACGAACAGGGAAATTACTGACAGATGAAACAAGAAGTCGCAAAAACAGCAAATGCTCTGCAGATCTTTATCTCTCTTACACTCAACCTTGTGTTGTAACTGCCCTGCCTTAAAAAAAAACAGTTGGCTTTTATATCTTTACGCTACCTGTTGATTTGATATTTATTGTGGGGGAAAAAACATTTAAAAATCTGTACACAATTGAAGAGAAACAAATAAATGTATCCTGTTTTCTATTCTTGTCTTTTTTGACTCTGTATACCTTCCCTTGTCCAGCTGTCATGCTCTCTCTCTCTCTCTGAGTCTGGACGAGGCAAATTTGGGTCAATGAGTCACTAAAATAAAGTAACCCAACAAAAACAGCACACAGACTCACTTGAGAACACACCAATCCACTTGCATTCACTCCCTGACCCACATCTCACATCTGACCAATACATGGCCAACTGTGTTTTGGAGTGTACGTGTCTAAATTCACTGCAATGTAATGTTTCAAGCTAGTTTTACAAGTCCTGACCTCGGCCTTAAAAAAACTCAGAAGAGAAAAAATGATGAATGCATCCATTAAAAGTAACATTACAAATTGTGGAAATCCAGAGGGCGAATAAGCACGGTGTGAATTTTGTGAAATGAGAAGCATCTTAACTTATAATTCCAGTGCGTGTTGTCTGCAAAAGAACAGCATCACCACGGTTAAATAATACATAAAAACAACTCTCTTCCTGTTCCCACGAGGAGTAAAGGTAATATATCATTAACTGTGTGCAGCTATAAGTCACTGCAGAATGGATGAAGAACCACATTGAAATAAACCTGATTCAGCCTTATGGAGCAACAACAGTCCCCTAATGTTACTCACTATATTATCCACAGGGGAAACATGCATGCCTGAGCTCTCTTCACTTTGCAGTTGACACAAATATTTCACACATCCTCAAGAAAACAAGTTTTTTACTAATTCGGTCTGAAACACTTTTTTCAGTTTTTGTCAGGACACAAAGAGACAGGGTGCAGAGGGTACTACTGAGTGGTCATGGGAAGAAGACTGAGATTACTTCCTGTGAGATCCCTTTGCAAGAAAAAAGTCTACAGCTCTTTGTACTCGTCAATCCTCCATCTGTTGTCACTTACCCTCTTCCTCCTCACCCGACAACATTAATAGATGTTTGTTTATGAGAGCCAAATGTGTGTGTGGAGATAGCGTGAGAGAAATGAAAGGAAACGATAAATAACTTGTGTGTTTGTGTGTGTGTACCTGTAGTATTAGCAACATCTGTATGATAGAAGGAGGGACTCTGGCTCGGGGTCGAGACAGAGCCTCGTCCAGTTTCAGGTTGAGGGTGATGATGTTCCTGAAGTGAAGCAGAGACAGCTGACGCACTGATGGCTCTTTTCCCTGAGGACACACACACATGGGTCAACACACAGTTTTGTTAGGATAATATAAGCATGGTAGTGTGTTCACGGCAGTGTGTGTATGTGTACCTGTACAGGATAGAAGATGGCCTGCAGCATGGACAGAACATCACAGAAGAAGAAGTCCCATGTGTCGGCCAGGGAGTCCAGCAACTTCTGACCTATAATAAACAAACAAGAAGACGACAAACAGCCAATCAGCACAAAGTAAAAATAAACAAAAATAACAAGTGTCTAGCACATGCAGTCAACAAGTGTCCTACGTTATGTAATTTCTACGTTTTTATGTGGTTTGATCTCATTGCAGTGGTTGTCTGTTCACTTTATTTCATGCAAATCTTTTATGTCTGTAATGTTAGACGATGCATTTGTAAAGTATGCACTCAAGGCAAAATATTCTCTATATTTTTAGCTTAAAAAAATCAAACCTCCATAGCTGATGTAGAAAAGAAAAGATGAGAAGAGAATCCCTAAAAAAGATCAGATATTTGTAAAGCTTTTTTTGCAGCATAGGTCTGTGCAGGCATATTGAATCACACATTGAACAATGCATCTGAGAAATTTCTCACTGACTGGATATTGTGCAATTGAAGTAAAGCATCACTTCCTGTGTTGTAGCTCTGACGACAGCCCTGAAAATCTGAGTCAGTGTGTGTGCATTGTTGCTTCAAATAAGCGACACAACAAAAGTCATACATTAATAAAACAAAGAGAACACATTGATTTCACTTTTTCCTCTTAAATGCCTCTATCTAACTCTGACTCTGTGTTTATGTATGTGTGTTTATGCGGGAGGGGGAAGTGTGTGTGTGTGTGTGTGTGTGTGTGTGTGTGTGTGTGTGTGTGTGTGTGTGTGTGTGTGTGTGTGTGTGTGTGTGTGTGTGCGTGCGTGCGTGCGTGCGTATGTGTGTGTGTTGTGTGCATACAGGTGTGTATTCCAGAAAAATGTCCTTCATAAAGAGAGATGGTGGAGAGAGAAAGATTGTTCTTCTAACAGTTCAAACTAATAGCTGGAGGGGTTAACTAAGCATCTGATATTTTTGTCAATTATTATTTCTTCCTCGTGACTTTTGTCACATTGAGAAAAAAACTCTTGAAGTTTCCCTGTAATGACTCACTGGCACTGCATGTGAAAACTATTTTCTAAAGCCAGGAGGCAGTTGTTCGTAAAATAAGTGGAATTGAAATCTTAGGATAAACCAAACAAATAGTCTTGATAGGTTTGGCGTCACTTTTCTATTTTTCTATTCAATTAGACTTAACTTGGATTCTTCCTATGTCTATCATTTTACCATTAAACAGGATGTTCTTGCTAAACAGGGCTTCATCAGAATATGTGCACATACAGCATGTTTCTGATGTGTGTTTGTGTGAATACCTTCATAGAAGCGGATCTTGTCTCTCAGTATCACCATGCCCTTAGTGAGTAGCTGGTTCTGAAGGTACTCTGTGAAGAAGGAGCCCAGCTCTGTCTTCAGCAGCTGCCTGAAAGAAAAGTTCACATGAGTGCACACACAACACAAACACAACATTCATTGTATTGCCTAAACATGAAGAAAAACTAATGAGCTTTAGTGCACTGGAAAGCTGCGGTGTTTGAACAGCAGCAGACTCAGGAAATGAGAAGAGATGTTGTTCACACCGAAGACAAAGAACAATTCAACAACAGCAATTTCCTCCAATAAACTGTAAACATGTAGAAATTACAGCTGTTATGACAGGAAGAGAGAATTTGACCTTTAGTCTGTATCTAATCAGGTGTTTCTCCTAATGTGAAGATACAACAGCTTGAGTCAGAATCCAAATCTGTTTTATTACCAAGTATGTTTACACATACGAGGAATTTGCTTTGGTATAAGTGGTGGATACAAAATTGCACAATTAAAAAAGCTAAGACTATTGCAACAAATGAAAAATAAAGACACAATGTAGACAAAATATAGTTATGGAGGAAACTGAGTGCAGTAAAATGTAATAAAATATGGCAATACTATGTACTATATTTAAAGTGGAGAGTTATGCTTATTTAAAAAAGAGGTAGCATGTACAGTATGTGTATACTATGTGTATGTGAGTGTAGTTTACTGTACAGGATTGGAGTCACTATTGACAGCCCTATTGTAATTAAAAACACAGCAGTGAACCCTCTGTAACCTCCCCCCATCGTTCCCTCTTTTACTCGAAGGACTTTCTGATTCAGTGGACAATAGGCAGTAAAACTGTGACTGCTAATATGTCATTAAGATTAGCTTGCTGAAGCTTCAACTGTACGTGAGCTAGGGAAGGTGGGGGATTACAGAGTAAAAGCACTATCACTATTCATCCCAAACTCAACATTGGTCGTGCTTGGTTAATTTTTCTGTGAGTGAGAAAGTGATAAGCAGGAAAATAAACATAAAAACAGACAGACAGACAGACAGATGAAGAGACAGGAAGCTAACCTGACACCTTCATTCAGAGTGTAGAGTTCATTTTCTCCCAGATCCTTCTTCCGGAACACTGATATCACTGCACTGTGGATGCTGGGAGACACAATTATAGATTAGGATTATTATATAACTAATACAAAATACAAATCAAATAATCAGTAAACATCGATATATAATTATGGGTTAAATATCTAGCAGCAATATATAAAGTAATACAAAAAAGCTTCACCTTTACCATCTGTGATGCACCATTAATCAAAATCCGGTTATTTATTACAAATCATTCTGAAAGGGGCCATTATGCTTACAAGTTTACTTTTGGTAAATGCCAAGGTGTTGTACTTTTACTGAAGTCATATTTTGAACACAGGACTTGTACTAGTTACAGAGTAAAAATTGGGTTACTTTATTCACCCCTGACTTTAATGAGTAGCTGCTGCATGAGACAACATTTCATGGAAGAAAAAGTTTTTTTAAATGTTATGATTTCATTCCTCAAGCTGAGTTCAGCTCATGTTGTTCATGCAGATCCACCATCAACCCCCGAGCAAACCTTTTCACTCTGCTGTCTCGTGTCATATAAAGCTGAAACACCATCAAAATAACCGAAGAAGAGAGAGAGGGGAACCAAGGAAGAAAAGGCTCTATGAGGCAGAATGAGATGAAAGAGGAGTGAGGGGTGAATGGAGATAAGAAGAGAGCGGTGATGGACCCTCAGGGAAGAGAACAGAAAGAGGTGATGCTTATATGCATGTGTGTAAAATAAGATTTGTATTCACAGCATGAATAAAATGCACACATCTACGTCCATGTGTGTAAACATACATGCGTGACAGATTGAGTAGGGTTGCATTAATGTAGGACAGAAACATTTATATAGTCACATATTTAGATAATTACAACAAGTTAAGCAGTAAACACTAACCTGTTCCAGGTGGCGTTGGCCCCGGCACTCCTCTTCTGGGTCCCTCTGTCCCTGCTGCACTCCTCAGACAGGCCCCCAGCTGCTCCTCCCTTATCTCCCCCCCCCGGGGCTTTGGCCTGCGAGAGGTCGTTCAGACTGGAGGACGAGCTGCTGCCCAACCTCAGCTTACTGTGGAGACTCCTCGAAATCCAGAATGCAGAGAGGGGAAATAGTTATAAGCAGAAATGACAGCATATTTTGGTACGGGACAAGTGTTTATGGTATATGTTAACACTAATGACACCACACTCAACAGATAGAAAACTCAACAACACTCCAAAATCTATCCATCAAGTAGAAAAAAGGTTCTACTACGAGATACAGCTGTGGAAAAAAATAGCCCACTTAAATTCATCTTGATTGTAATAGCTGAAAACATTGGCATTCCTTGATGGGTTATTACTTTTTATTGGCCATCTGGTAATGTTTACACAAGATATTGCGTTATAGCTCTTTGGAAACATACATTAAAGAGATAAGTGGGTAAGGGAGAGCGATCAAGAGAGCATAAAAGGACGCTTTAAATAGAGAAATTGAGAATGGAAAAACTAATGGGAAAAAAGAGGGAATACTTAGACAAGGATGAGGGGAGAAGGGTGGGATGAAGGCACTTTACACAATCTGCAGTACAACAAGTAATAGCAGAAAATAAAAATAGAGAGTGAAGTGAGGAATGGAGACATTTGTTTTAAATCACATGCTGATGTAGACTTTTTTATTAAGAAAGAGGAAATAGAGATCATTGTGTCCAGTAAGGGATTGTAAGATATTGTTGGGTTTCTGGGTTTCATTATTCAAGCAGCAATGTCAATGAGAGCCCTACAAAGTGCACGAAGAAGAGGAACAAGGACTAACATGTGGTTTAAGAGCTGAAACTCTAGAGATAGGAAATAAAACTGCTTGATGTGTCAGATGCAGATAATGAGGAAATGTTTTCTCCTACAGGTATATACAGTACATGTGTTAGTATATTTGCTATATGATGCACAACTGTATGTGAGTAAGAATAAACAGACACACTGTGAACTCCAGTACTTAGAAATAATGCTGTATGGTTTCTAAAGAATGACAAAGACTTTCACATTCAGTCAAACTACTAAACCACACATTTCTTCAGAAAACACACACACACACACACACACACACACACACACACTATGTACTTACTACTTACTCTAGTAATTGAAAAGGAACCGCATATTCCCACTCCATGAGTATGTGTGTCACGCTGAAGTAAACAAGTGGCGGATGAAAGGAATAGAAGAAGATAGTGGAGTGACCCTGTTCTCTATCTCGCTCTTTCACATGCCTTTTTTGCCATTTTCTCTCCTTTCCTTTCTATCCCTGTAAATCCTCCCTCCTACTTCTCCTACCGTAACTTTTTCTTCTCTACCCTCTTCTGTCTTTGCCAATCTGTGCCAGTCTGTGACCATGTGACCCTGCAAGCTTTTGTGCCAAACAAAGGAACCCTTTGAGGTTGAAGAGCTGCCAAGAGGGAGAGGAAGGAATTAAAGGTGACACACATTTCACTTCCTCCTCCTCCTTTTCTGTGTGTGTGGCCCAGGACAGATGGAAGTTGTACACAAGCTGATATTACTGCACATGTTGGCCAGAATCACTGATCACTGGTTCATTTTTTTTTTTTTTATTGAATTGATTTGGTCAGCTTTTTGAGAAATGATTTACTTGTCTTACTTGTTATCAATACATTTGTAATAATCTATGATCAATGAACATTGTTCACATGAACTCAATTGAATTTAAATAACTGTGGACACAAAGACTAGATGCAAGAGAAAGAGAAGGGGAGAGAAAGGAAGTGGGAACGAGACTAAAGGGGAACAGAAGCATGTAAAAGAATATGGAAGAGGAAAGAGGTGTGTGTGTGTGTGTGTGTGTGTGTGTGTGTGTGTGTGTGTGTGTGTGTGTGTGTGTGTGTGTGTGTGTGTGTGTGTTTTTTAGGTCTGTCTGTCAGCCTAGATCTAAGTTCAACTCCAGATAATTAGGTCAGAGCGAGAAACAGGAGCCCTGGGCCTAGACAAACACTCACTCTCACACACACACACACACACACACACACACACACACACACACACACACACACACACACACACACACACACACACACACACACACACACACACACACACACTGTTTTTAAGCAAAAGGAGGATACATTTCCTCGTGCAACTTAAGTCAAATGATTTTCCTCATGAATGGATGATGCAGAGAATTAAACAGAAGATACAAAGACTCAAGTGTAATCAAGAGCGTGCATTAATTAACCCGAGATTATGCCACTGCTGAAGGAAAGGGATTGTTCGACGCATTTACGTAAAAGAGAAGATGTTGATGCAACCTGGAGGTTGTTGTTGGCTCTGAAACAACAGGAAGAGTTGTGAGAGAAAATGCTCTGGTCTAATTACTAAACAAAGGAGGATAAGGGGGATGTTTTCACGAGTGAAAGAATGAATGACGTCATTCAGGAATGTGTGTGAGCATTTCTGGGAGTGTGTTTTCCACTTTCATCTACCTTTGTACCCAAAAGACGGTGACAAGGAGAGAGTGTGTGTGTGTATTCTTACCTCCTTAATGAGCCCTCTCGTTCCATGGTGGTCCTGACAGACAGCTGCTCCCTAGCGACCGTCCTGCAACCACCTCTGACAAATCAGCATCTGAAAAGGAAACTGAATTACTGGTCGAAAACATTATGTGACTGGAAATAAAATCACCTGATATATCAAACTAATTAAGCTTTTGTTGAGCTGATTTTCTAGTTTGAAACACAAACAAATTGGCTTTCTTCCTGGGAGATGTCCTGGCATGTCGCAGTACAGGAAGTGATCAGGTGTAAGCAAAATGGACGAGGTTTCAGTTGTAGTGTCTCACAGACAGGCAGGCAGGCAGGCAGGCAGGCAGGCAGGCAGGCAGGCAGGCAGGCAGGCAGGCAGGCAGGCAGGCAGGCAGGCAGGCAGGCAGGCAGGCAGGCAGGCAGGCAGGCAGGCAGGCAGACAGACAGACAGACAGACAGGCAGACAGACAGACAGACAGACAGACAGGACAGACAGACAGACAGGCAGACAGACAGACAGACAGACAGACAGACAGACAGACAGACAGACAGACAGACAGACAGACAGACAGACAGGCAGGCAGACAGACAGACAGACAGACAGACAGACAGACAGACAGACAGACAGACAGACAGACAGACAGACAGACAGACAGACAGACAGACAGACAGACAGGTGTCTCTACTGACTGTTTAGCTAAGGAGACACAATATTCTAATCTAATTACACTAAAGTGGCAGAGACAGACATTTGATCCTGCCACAAACTCAGATGCCCCTCTGATCACACACACACATACACACACACACACACACACACACACACACACACACACACACACACACACACACACACACACACACACACACACACACACACACACACACACACACACACACACACACACACACACACACACAGATAGATAGAATGACACATACAGTACATCAGGCAGGTTTGCAGGGCCACAGAGGATACAGTGAAGATGATCTTAATCCCTTTCTAAACCGAAACAACATTTCTGCTCTTGGCTTTCTTTGCTCCATCAAATCTGCAAACATCGATGAGTTACTCCACGGTTCCATACTTTTTGCAAGTCCCAACACTGAAAGTGTGTGCTTTGAACAGTCTTATTTTTAAATGTACTGTGGGTAGGGTTAAGGTGATGTATTAGAGCCTTATCAAGTTGAGGTCATGATCGGGGTAATCATGAAAACTGTGATGTGCTTAAGGCTAGCAAATACTCCGAAGAGTTTCAGGCTTTAATCCCGGTTGTATTTGTCGCTAAACGCCATATACAATGACCTGCTGCGGCCTGGCTGCTACAGTTATTTGCATTAATTAGTATTTACTTCCTTTTTAATAATCTAGTTTTATTTTTTCTGAGGCAAATTTGTGTTGAACAATGTGTGCTTTTAAATAAACAGCTTCTATTTGAATCAGTAACCTACAGAAGTCAAGCTGATTTGAGAGCATAAAGGCACCACTCTCGATCCTTTGTGGTGGGTGTGCACGGTAATCAAAATGTAATGATATTATGGCCATTTGTCTAGAAAGATGTCACAGAGCCTCTGGTAACTCACACTTGGCTTTGCAGATGGAAATGCCTCATGATTGAATGACACACATGCACCACGGCTGAATCCAGGTGCTGGCTAACTCCTGCTTACGTTCCGTGTGGTTTAAGGGCCCTTAGTCTGCAGTTTCTGGGATTGTGGTTTTTGGAGGTTGTGAACGTTTCTCATTCAGCCTGTAGATTTTAATGAGCAGTCCAGGAAATGAAATCAGCAAGGTCCCATTCATTTAGAGTCATGAAAGTGTAAACCCTATAAATTCTCCTACAGCCTCCTCTCTCTCTCTTTAGCTGTCAGTTTACATTCTAAGTAGAAATCAGGGACTCCACTGCTGAAAATTAACACCCATAATCTGCTTCGACAAATGGAGACACCACACCATTCTGCAGACTGGCAGCAGAGCAGGTAAATTACCCCCCTGCAGCAGACAAGTGCTAAAGTTAGTGTTTCTGAGTCTGCTCCATGCCAGCCACTGGCACCAAACTAAACCATAAGTTGGAGGTCCTGCTGTAAAAACTATTGGTGTCGGTTTTTAACAGTTATCCTACCTACACTGACCACCGTCTTCAAGTCTGCAACTAGTGAGCACTGTCAAATGATGCAATGCACAGAAATCCTGGAGTGTGAGCCATTACACTAATAGCACTTATTAGGATAGAACATTCCTCTTATTAAAAAACAAGTTACACCCTAAGAGTCATTATTGAAGTATACGGCTATTTGGGGGGTTTAAGCCAGGTTATATAACTGTAAGTATAGCACGTATTCTACTATCAGTATAAAAAAGGAAAGTTGCTTGACAGTTTCCATTTTCAAACAGTGTACTCACTTTTTCAGAAGTCTTCCTCAATCCCTTTTACAAGCAAGTGTTCTCAAGGTTTAAACTCCGCAAAAAAGGAGCAAAAACAATCCTGTGTTCGTTCAAAAGCAGCAGGGTTACTCGGTGGGAAAAAAAGAGTGCACCGCAGCTCTTTAGCGCAGCTCTTTAGCGCAGATAACAGCGCGCGAGGGCTGCGCACGTTCTCTCGAAGGGACGATATGAACCCTGCGCGAGCTGTCAGCGACAAGGGGAGGGAGGAAGTGAAAGAGAGGGAGAGGGAGTGTGTGTGTGTGTGTGTGTGTGTGTGTGTGTGTGTGTGTGTGTGTGTGTGTGTGTGTGTGTGTGTGTGTGTGTGTGTGTGTGTGTGTGTGCGTGCGTGCGTGCGTGCGTGTGTGTGTGTGTGTTTGGGTCGCAGGGTGAGGTGTGTAACCACCAACACTAGCCTATGGAAAGTGTGGTTTAGTGTGTAAGTGTGTTTGCGTGGGGTTTTTAAGTAGGCCTATAAGGAAAAACACATCAAAGTTGATAGGACTTCGTTAATGTTCTTATTCCTCTGTTAATACAGTAGAGTGACAATATGGATGGTTATAATTTCTCTCTAAATTGTATTTCTACTGCTACTGCTATATGAAACCTAAGGAGATACGGAAAGTGAAAAGAAAATGTATTCAAATACTGGAATACAATTTTAAAATACTTAAATATATCAATAATGCTACTTTCAGAATTAGAACTATAATAAAGCTGTGAATGGGGTATAAATATTTTTGGCAGATTGAGTCTTCAAATTAAAATACAAACCCCTTTGTGGGTAAATTATAATACAATGGCCACTAACTAAAGACTAAAAACTATTTTACTGACTAAGCTGCTATGTGTATTTAAACGGGTGTGTGTAATAATAAAAGAAAAAGCACACAACACTATGACTGGAAGGATTGAATCTGGTATTGAAGCACAGTCGATACGCTAGCATGGTTAAAAAGAAAGATTCCTCCTCCATTCAAACTCCAGACAAAAAGTGACTTCTTGGTGCAGATCAGAGGCAGCTTGTCAGCTGTTTGCAAACATTGGACGTTTTTGCTGTCAGCAGATTATGTTGAATTCATAGTGAAATAATTCATCGCCAAACTAATATAACAGCAGCCCACTGCAAACACTGGACATTACACTGAGTGCTTTCACTGCCAGAGAAGGCCACTTAGCAGCTACACAGCCATTGTGTGTGTGTGTGTGTGTGTGTGTGTGTGTGTGTGTGTGTGTGTGTGTGTGTGTGTGTGTGTGTGTGTGTGTGTGTGTGTGTGTGTGTGTGTGTGTGTGCGTTAGTGTGTGCGTTAGTGTGTGCGTTAGTGTGTGTTTCTGTACTTCAGAGCCACATTTTGCATCTCTAAGTGATCAGCTTTACACCACACACAGTATATAATGTAAGGATCGCTACATTAACCATAGAGCTCGCTGCGTCACCTCAGACAAACTGCACACCACACACACACACACACACACACACACACACACACACACACACACACACACACACACACACACACACACACACACACACACACACATTCCTCCCCCTGTAATAAGAAACAGGTTTATAATAGCAAAGTCCACTGGGCAAGGCCAGATTGTATCTTGCAAGTTCTCAGGACCATAAAACACACACACACACAGACACACACACAATGCGTGCACACACACACACACACACACACACACACACACACACACACACACACACACTTGTAAGCCTATATCAAGATGAGATGTTCTCAGACAAACTTTAGTTTCAGACGATTTCTTATGGTGAGGGCTTCCTCTTCCTGACAACTGCTGCCATAGCAACTGCATTTGAGTAATTAAAAAAGTTCCCTCTGTTAGATACTACAATTTCAGACGTTTACAATGTATTGAAATTTAAATTCTACTTTTTCATGACATAACACCATTAAAAATGTGTGCTTCTCCTCTTCCATCACAATTCTCTATGTTGTATCGAATTGCATTGGAAACAAGTATCAGTTACTCTAACTCAGCAGGTAGAGGTGCAGTGCCTTGCTTGAGAGAACTTTGGCAGGACAAAGTGTGCTGCTGGTGACCTGTTGCCTACAGGGCTGTGTAGAGATACACAGTGTGTGTTTGTGTTCAGCTACACTCATCTCCTCCAGGCTGTTGAACACACAAACACACAGAGAGGATATAAACACACATTCAGACCACATTTGGTCAAACTCTACCAAAAATTTACCAAAAGACACATGCACACACTGTCCACAGACAAACTAATGCACTATTTTAAACTGCCATGTTAATCTGGCCTGTGTCAACAGAAGGGGGGAGAAATGTGCTCTCAGACTCTGCTCAGGAGCCCACCATCTCCCTGTGACTCTGCTCAGGAGCCCCCCCATCTCCCTGTGACTCTGCTCAGGAGCCACCATCTCCCTGTGACTCTGCTCAGGAGCCCCCCCATCTCCCTGTGACTCTGCTCAGGAGCCACCATCTCCCTGTGACTCTGCTCAGGAGCCCACCATCTCCCTGTGACTCTGCTCAGGAGCCCACCATCTCCCTGTGACTCTGCTCAGGAGCCCCCCATCTCCCTGTGACTCTGCTAAGGAGCCCCCCCATCTCCCTGTGACTCTGCTCAGGAGCCCACCATCTCCCTGTGACTCTGCTCAGGAGCCCACCATCTCCCTGTGACTCTGCTCAGGAGCCCACCATCTCCCTGTGACTCTGCTCAGGAGCCCCCCATCTCCCTGTGACTCTGCTCAGGAGCCCCCCCATCTCCCTGTGACTCTGCTCAGGAGCCCACCATCTCCCTGTGACTCTGCTCAGGAGCCCACCATCTCCCTGTGACTCTGCTCAGGAGCCCACCATCTCCCTGTGACTCTGCTCAGGAGCCCACCATCTCCCTGTGACTCTGCTCAGGAGCCCCCCATCTCCCTGTGACTCTGCTCAGGAGCCCACCCATCTCCCTGTGACTCTGCTCAGGAGCCCCCATCTCCCTGTGACTCTGCTCAGGAGCCCCCATCTCCCTGTGACTCTGCTCAGGAGCCCCCCATCTCCCCGTGACTCTGTTCAGGAGCCCCCACCTCCCTGTTATGGCACATTTCCAATGCAGGGCCTCGCACGGCTTAGTACGGTATAGTTAGGCCAGGCTCACTTTATGCTGCGTTTCCATTAGAGTTTAGGAACTGGGGTAGTAACTATACAGTGCATGACATTAAGAATGTTGGGAGATGGTCCTGTGGGCCATCTAAGCTAATTTACAGATGGCCCTGAGCCCAATAGAGATTGCCCTGAAAATGCGCGCGGACGAAATTACGCACGAAGGGTTTGGGGGGCCTCCCCCTAGAACATTTTGATTTTTGCAGGTCTTAGATGCTGTCTGGTGCATTCTCTAGACTGAATTATAAGATGAACCACCACAATATTGTACAATTTCAATTTTATTCTTCATTTCACTTTTTGTTTGTTCTTGTTAGTGTTTGCTCGCTTGCATGCCCTGCATAGCTATAAGAAACACTTAAGTTGTTGGTCAAGACACTTTCCATCTGATGAAGGCAAATGCCTTCCCAGATGTACACAAGTAGAAAACATTACATTCAGTTATAACTGCCAAAACAAACATTATTTACACTATTATGGCCCCTGTTAAAAATGTTTGTAATGTTATCTACTGTAAATTGGTCGAACGAATGCCTCCTCATCCGGAAGCTGACCGAGCAGACCCGAGCAGCAGTCGAGAGGAGCCGAGCGCATCCGCGAAGCACACAAAATGGCTACGTCAGAGTTCCCGTTAGCCGGCAAATCTAAATATCTTCGGTCAAAATGTCCGGTCAAAATAATTTCCCTTTAGCGCAATACCGCTTATGTGACAGACAAGAAGAGTATGTGACAGACAAGAATAGTTCATTATAATGTGTTACGTTCCCTATTGGGCTAGGGGAACCAAAAGGGAAGCGACACGACCAGATTGGTATTGATATAATTATAAGTGATTTATTATAAGTAGCAGCGTAAAACAAAATGGAAGGCGTGCAGCCTGAACAAACAAAAGGGCCAAAAGGGCCCAGGTTGACAAATAACCAAACAAAGGGAGGACTCTTAAAAAGGAGTCTGTGTACATACAAAGAAATAACCCTCACACTAAATAAGGAACTAAACAAAACCTCACTTTAAAAGTGGTACAGACTAACACCGGGAATTTATACAAAACACACAGCAAAACTAAAGGCAACAGTCACAGAACCCTAAACTACTCTAACACTATATAAACCTCTAACTAAGCCAGGTGTTCAGTGCAAACAATCTGCTGAATCTCTCCACTCCTCTTCTGACTGGCGGTAGAGGGCCACTGATGAACACCTCTGCATTAATGGCGCGTTTCCACTGCAGGCCTCGCTCGGCCTCGCTCGGTTTGGTTAGGCCTTATTAGGCCCGGCTCACTTTAATGCTGCGTTTCCATTACTGTTTAGGAACTGGGGCAGTTACTATAGTAACGCAGTGTAGGCGGAGCCGTGACGTCATCTTCAATGAGAGCCCCAGAAAAACAACACAGCCGTTAGCTCTTAGCACTCAGAGCTCACAGCTCCTCATATCTGTTCAGAAACTTGACAAAAGTTAAACAAGTACAAACCACAGACTGCCTGTGTCATGGCGAATACAGTCGCTGGTTTATTTATGTCTGTATAGGCCGTTGTTGTGAGTGTGGACGGTCGGAGCATATATAACGTTAGCTTAGCCAAGCTACATTTAGAAAACACGCATTTTAAAAGGTTTTTTTGCCTGCCGTCTGTCTGCAGACTTGTCAAAGCATTAATTCATGGTTTTTACTAACCGGTATCAGTATGTTGTTACTTTGGCATCATTTTGAAACGTGTATTACAATTAAATCACGGTCAAATATGTTCATCATGTTGTAGTTGTAGGCCCCTTGCCAGCGATTCTCTCTCTAGTTTAGCATACTCAGCACGACTCAGCCTGGTTGTTCCTGGCCCTAGAACCACGATTTAGTCGGGCCAGAAAAAAGGTGAAAAAGTAGCCCCGGGCCAAAACTAGGCCAAGTGGAAACGCAACCAAAAACGGGCCCCGCACGGCTCGGCACGCTTAAAGCGAGCTACCCGCTGCAGTGGAAACGCGCCATTAGAGAGCTGGCAGTTTCCAACAAACATTTAAAGTATTTTTTCAGCACTTCTGACTGTTGTTTCACAACATCATTTGTTCCAATGTGCAGTCGGATGTTCAGCCCCAATATGCAGGATCTTCTCAGCCAAGTCAGAGACCACATCCTTGGGAAAACAGAGTACTTTGGTGTTGTTCTTACTACACAGACCTTTTACATCTCTTACAGCAGAGTCACCCACAATCAGAGTTTCAGACCCAGTCGTTAGCTTTCCCTCTAGCCTTTTACTTTTGGAGTAGCTATTGGTCCTTACCCTGCTGTGTGAAGAGGACGGGTTATCCAGGTAATCAGAAAGAGATCTCTGGCTCTCGGTCAGCGGAGCGTATCTGTTCTGGATTGGCACACTTGGTGGTTTAGGAGGATTGTTTGTAATTCTCCCTTTAGCAGCTGTCCACGGCTGTTTCCTAGTAGGAACAGGGGTTGAAGAGGCGCTCTTCCTGGGTGATAACAATGCAGGCCAGCCGGTCGCATCACAGATTTCAGAGCGCTGGGCTCTGCCTGTTGTTCGTCCTCCCAAATCCCATGGAAATGATTTACTCTTCGGCCTTGCACCCAGAGAGTTCGAGGGAGGACTACCACTTGTAGATTTATTACCCAGTACACAGCCCTCCTGTTCCTTAGAATCCTTGTAGCTGCTAACTAGCTTTGAGTTAGCATGCCTTTTGCAACACTGGTAAAGTGGTGTCATTCCAACCTAGTCCATTCACTTCCACGTTAACTTCCAACCGTTGCATTTTCATTTCCAACACGGCCATCTTCTGTAGAAGTTTGTGGAAGTCATCTGTAGAGAACGGAGGCATTTTGCTGCTAACTAGCTTAAGCTAAATAGCATGCAGTACCAGGCTTTAGCTGTTGCTAGGCCACGCTACTGTAAGACTGAGGTCGTCGTAAAAATATTGAAATATGGCTGAAACCCTCCGTCTATTTGCGAAGAATAACTGTCCCAGTGATAGGTTAATGTCCAGGAGCCGCTGCTCGAAGTTTTCAGAAAAAAAAAATAGAAAAAGAGCATACAAAAGTAAGCAGAGGCAAGAGCAAGCAGAAAAGCGTCTGCACTATAAGAAGGCAAGAGTAGAAGGATGCATTACATTGAATACATGTTCTTTTAGTAAACACTGCAAACGGGTCCCACAGACCCAAACAGCACACAGAGGTTAAAGGTCAGCATATCATAATGTTAAAATGTGCTAAATATATACACTGCAAAAAACAAAAAAAAGAGGACTAAAAGTAGCCCCCGACTTGTTTTATTTTTTGAAAGTAGCCCTCACCCTAAAAAAGGTTGGTGACCCCTGATCTAGTGTAATATTAGAACTTACGTTTCCGGGAGCTGTTGATAACACTATACTGGTCAAAGGCAAGAGGTCATTAATTTTGTTTCTAAGAGTAACAATTTTATCGTTAAAAAAGCACATAAAATCATTACTACTGAGTGCTATGGGAATAGAAGGCTCAATCGAGCTGTGGCTCTCTTGCCCTTTTCACACCAGCGCTTTTTCAGCTCCGGCTCGGAGCTGGAGCCTAAAAGCGCCGGGTTTTCCTGTTCACACCGCAGCGGCTCCGGCTCTTAGCTCCGGAATCGGGTTCACTTCCAGCTCCAAAAAATTGTCGGTCTAGAGGCAAGAGCTTCGGAGCTAAGAGGTGGCGTCGCTTATGTCTCTCTTACGTCGAGGCGTAAGAACATGGCCTGAACATGGGTCGACTGTCATGCCTGCCTACAAGCAGTAGTGCTTATAAACACACTTTATAAAGTCAGGCAACACTAACCAGGCTTCGTGTGATTCTGTTTATTTGTACCTTACTTTGACCATCCGTTCATTGTTATTGATCATTGTGGAGAGAGGCAGACGTTTTGTTTTGTATTATAGCAGCTATCGGATGGAATCAATACATGGGCTGCACAGGTTGTCGTGTCCGACTATCACAAGTAGAATCATAATAAAAATACGCCGGTAAAATGTGCCTGTAGAAAACGGTTTATGCCACAATAGGATAGCAATAGCAAGTAGTCAGTTTAGCTTCGGTTGCTATGCTAACATCACCCATTTTATACCAGAGAAACTTTCATAACAGCGTTGTGATACCAAACAGCGTCAATTCAGACTGAGACACATTCACTTAGGCTAAGGGGAACTGGGGATATGTATCAGCTGCTTGTGTGAGTCGGACAGTGAATACTTTAGAGCGGTCGCAGCAGTGTGAGCTAACCGGGAGCTAACGGAGGAGAATAAACTCCCGTGGAAGAGCAGCCAACACTGCCGCGGTCGGTAAATGCTGCAGAAACACATTAATAAACAATGAACACTATCAACAACATGATCAATTTGGAGTGGTGTACATTTTGTATAAGTTTCCTCCCTTACATGCAGACATGCTATCGAGTTAAGTATTGGTGGAATCTCTTCCTTAAATTTGGCTATAGCACTAACAGATAGGTTTCTGCAGCTGGAGCTTTTGCCTAAGGCTTTGTAGTCTAGTAACAGTACTTCAAAAGTTACTAAGAAATGGTCGGATAAAGCAGGATTATGCGGTTCGACTAATAGTTGCTCAATTTCAATACCATAAGTCAGAACAAGGTCGAGAGTGTGATTATAGCAGTGGGTTGGTTTATTTACACTCTGACAGAAACCAACAGAATCTAATATAGAGTTAAATGCAACAGTAAGGCTATTTTTATCATCGTCAACATGAATATTAAAGTCACCTACGATAATTACTTTATCTGTTTTAAGTACCAAAGTTGATAAAAACTCAGAGAATTCTGATAACACTGTAACAAATAAGATTGGCTGCAAAGTTTTCCAGGTCGGATGCGTAAGACTAAAAACGAGACTTTCAAAGGAGGTGTAATTTAATTTTGGTTTAGTATTGATAAGTTAACTTGAGTCAAAGATTGCTGCAACTCCACCTCCTCGGCCCGTGCCTCGGGCAATATGAGTATTGATATGGCTGGGTGGAGTGGCCTCATTTATGCTGACATATTCTTCATGTCTCAACCAAGTTTCAGTGAGACAGCATATATCAATATTATAATCTGATATTAAATAATTTACCAATATTGCTTTAGATGCTAGAGATCTTATGTTTAAGAGCCCACATTTAATCTTCCTGTTTTGTTGCACTGTAGTAGTTGTTACTTGTTACATTTACTTTTATTAGGTTATTATGTATGACACCTCTATTAGGTTTTACCTTAATTTGTCCTTGGGCAGACACCAGGGGCGTCGCCTGGACCTGGAAACATTCGGGGCTTAGCCCACAGTGGCGGCGCTACAGTCAAATTTTCTACTGCAAGACTCCCCACACGCACATACACAATTGCGCCATCTGGTGTCACAAACGTGTCCCTGCATTAGCTTTGTTACGGCAATGGATTGTGGGAGATTCTCATAGCACGTGAGGATCTCTTGAGGGTAAGGTGCCTGTATTATCTCGGTGGACAAAATGTATGTTTTTATTTTATAAGGACAATAACGTACTGTTGTGTTTGTTTAGTTTAATGTTAATTGTTTAATGCTCACAGTCACAGCAACATGTTTTTTGTGTGATTGGCTATTTGTTTTATATGATTTATCAACGTGATCATCAATAGCTAATCTGAGCACCAGAACCCAGCTCACGTGTCCTTTTATGTTGTCCATTGAAATGCAGGTATGCAAGTTTTGTACACCAGTTTATTTATGTTTAATGTTTCACATTGCTCCACATGATGCCTTGACTACAAAGTCTTCCATGTTTCTACGCTTCTTCCTCTGTGTCACAGTTTTGGGAATATCAAGATCATTGCACAGGGCCTTGGTCTTGTCATTGACCTCATGTGCTTTCTCGTTACTTTGGTAACTTTTCAGTGTGTTCTCAACTGCTGTTTTGTAATCTACTGCCTGCACCAAGTCAATTGTTTCTTTCTGCAGGTATTTGTGCAGGCCCTGAGTGGTTGAGAGCAGTGTCTGGAACATGACAAGCATGTAGATGGTACTGAATTTTCAAAGCTTGCTTTCCAGTCCCTTTACTAGAGGGGCTGAAAGGCTCCCTAAAGTCTTGATCAAAGCAGGGAGGTTTTTGACATGCCCAGCGAACAAGTTGTTTGTCCCCTACCTCTAGCTGTTTCTGAAATGTTTGCAATCTCTGATGGTGGACAAGAGATGTGGAGAAGAAAGAGTAGAGACACTCCAGGAGATCAACGCAGGTATGTGAGTTTTGTACACCAGTTTGTATAAGTTTAATGTTTCACATTGCTTGTGAAAAATATACTACCACTGATGTTTTGTTGTTGACTGGACACTTATTTTGTAAAAGAGATAGCATGAGAGGATCTCTTAAGCAATGCAGCTCACGTGTCCTTTTTATATGCTGTCCATTGAAATGCAGGAAAGTAATGACCAGCTCTGAGTGATCTGTTGCCGAGGGGACACTACACCAGAGTTACATAAGCAGAGATAAAGTGCTATTTTGGGGGGAACTCACCTCCTCTGGGGTCCCCCAGGAAGACTTTTTTTAAATACTGAAGTTAAAAGCATCAATCTTGTGCACTTTGAGAGCAACATTAAGAGATATGGATACATCTCTCAACACCCATATGTCAAAAAGAAATCAAAGAATCAGAATCAGAAACGGGTTTATTATTTAAAAACACTTCATTTTCCAATTAAATCATAAACTATGTCAAATTATTAGAAGTTGTTAGTAATCAGATTAAACAGAAAAAAGGGATGGAAGGAGGAAATAATAATCCCTCATCAATTGCTGTTTGCGGTTGAAATGATCTCTTTTGCTGGCCAAATATGCTGGATGGAAAGCAGTGATGTCTCACTTGCCTTGGCCCTGTATCTGCAGTCCCTAAATCAGTCATGTTACTCATTGACTCTTGTCTGTTCTGGTGTTCCTGTTCATTGTTGTCTCCATTGTCGTTCTTGTCTGTTGTATCTCCTTCTTGTGTGTCCCTTTCTCCTGTTCTCCTTTCTTCATCCTCTACTCTGTTTGGCTCATCTGTGATGACTGTGTAGGTAAACACAAACAAGTATGTATCAGTTTCTAGCTCTGTCAAATAAATGAATTTCAAGATACACACATTTGTCTTCATTAAAATGAGTGTCACCACACTGTCACAAAATGTAATACTAACCAATTGAAAATAGTTAAATGTACATCTCTTGTAGATATCACTGTTAGAGTAGTTATCTGCCAATAGGACAGAATCATTCCTATACAAATGCAGTTTGAGTAATTCACTTAATATATTTACTTAAAACTTTAATATAGTCATTTTCACTTAATACTCTAATATAGTCATCTTTCTGCATTCAACACTAAGGAAAGCTGTACAATTTGACATGATAATGAGGAAAAAAGGCCTCCGACAATGCAGATAATTTTTTGATCATATCAATTTTAAGATGCGGGTCAAGGCTTAATATTTGGGAGCATAGTGTCCCTTGCCCCCTTTCAAGAGCCCCACTGGATTAGCTTTGATCTGAAATATTTGTATAAAAAGCTTGTTAGCTGGCTGTCCATCTCATAATGTTCACATAGAAACTAGCTGTCAATAGGAAATATAAATCAGAAGAATTATATTTTCATGCAAAATCTGTCACAAAAAGAGGTTGCACATTTAAATGCAGGTGTTGTTATGGCAACGTCAGTGGCCAGACAGCCACATTTACTGCTGCAAATACGTTCAAACATGCTGTCGACACGTAAAGCAGTGGCAACTATGCCACCATTTCAGCTGACTTTTTCTCAGAAATACTGTCACATAACATCCATATATATATTTCAGTGCTAGGTTGATGCTTAGCTAAGCTAACTATGAAACACTTTAACTGACAGGACTCAGGAATCAGGATCAACTGTGTAATACTGTAAGGTAGCTTCTAGCTTCATGTCGAACACAGACAGTAAGTCAACATTTCCCAGAGAGCTTTCTTTGAAATCACCAAGTAACGCTAAAAAACACAACATTTAGATTATATGACAAAGTGTTTATTTAATATATCTGGCTAGCTATAGCTACTTGCTAACGGTTTAGCTTACCCGCGCGATTCAAAGTAACGTCAACGTAGCTATAATGTATGCTTTGCTTACATGTTCGCATAACTTGTAAGTTTACTGACAGGTACATACCTTGTTCATCTGGCTCAGGTGGTGGCTCTGGGGTTGTTGTGTGAGCCACCACTTGAGAATTGCCCTCTTTTTTATTAAAGAAATGTCTAATGTCCATCTTCAGAATCTCCGCGTCCGGGGCTGACAGTTTAAAGTTTAAACATTGTCACAGAGGAGAGGTACGTACCTGTCAGCCAATAAAACACGTGTATTTCCATGCAACTCTGTGATTGGTCTGGTGGCGTCGTCTTGCCTCTGTGTTGCATTCACTGAACATGGGAAATTACAATTCTGCCGTCCGTCCTATAGGTAAAGTAGGTTAATGTATTATATTATTGAGGGAGAATTTGTCCGGGGCTAAAGAAAAAAATTCCGGGGCTAAAGATGCCTACCCCAGGCGACGCCCCTGGCAGACACACACACCGTTAATATTGTGTATTTTATTGGGTTCGGGATTCCTATGGATGACTGCCTAGGAGAGCGCAGAGAAGCGTGTAAGACTGCGACTCCGCCTCCTGGTCTCAACTCCAGTTTGTCATGGATTAAGTCCACAAAGCCCTGAAATGTTTGCCGAAATGAGATTTGCACCTTCCAAAGTATAGGATGAATGCCGTCTCTCTTAATCAGATCAGGTTTTCCCCAGAAGGCTGTCCAAATATTTACGAAGCCCACATTGTTTGCTGGGCACCACCAAGACAACCAGCGCTGAAATGATGACATGCGGCTATACATGTCGTCATTGATCAGATTGGGGAGGGGACCAGAGAAGATTACGGTGTCCGACATTGTTTTAGCATAACTACCCACATTAAGTTTGGTGCATTCTGATTGGCGTAAACGAACATCATTACCACCGACGTGAATAACAATCCTACTGTATTTACGTTTATTTTTAGCCAGCAGTTTAAGATGCGCCTCAACGTTGCCCGCTCTGGCCCCCGGAATGCATGTGACTGTGGAGGCTTCGGTCTCTAAATGCACGTGTCTCAGAATAGAGCTACCAATAACCAGAGTTGGCTTCTCAGCGGGTGTCTCGCTGAGTGGGGAATATCTATTAGATACGTGAACGGGTTGGTGGGGACCTGCGGGTTTCGCGTTATGCCCCTTCTGAACAGTCACCCAGTCTCCCTGCTGCTCGGGAGTTGCCGGGGGACGGCTAAGAGGACCTACCTTTTGCCGGTCCGCACCGGCTAACATGGGCTTTACTGTATATGAGTTACTTTCTAAGATGCGGAGCCGGGCTTCTATGGCTATGATTCCCGCCTCCAACCTAACAACTATACTACATTTAACACATGTATCGGTACCCGTAAAGGAGGTAGGGAAGTAACCAAACATGAGACAGGTAGAGAAGGAAATAGCACCCGAGGGTGGGGAAAGAGCCATGGCTAGCTATCAAGCTAAAGTAGCTACCGTTAGCAAACCCGAAAAGAGTGTAGGCAACTGTGGAGTTCGTCGCTAAGAGAAGGAGAGTTGTGAGTGCTTAAGCTGTAGTAACATGTGATTACAACGTCAGGCAGTTGCCGTGATCAAGAGTTTTAAAACGATCGATTAAGTTAAGATAATAAGCTATCAGCAACAGAACAGGCACACGGGATACCCGGAGATGACAACAACAACCGGAAGTTACAACATGCTTACCCAACCCAGTCTCATGGCATTTCGTGTTCACCAACACGATTTTTAATCTATTGATTCGTGTTCACCAACACGATTTTCCCCTTGTTCTCGTGTTGCACAGCACGATTTTAAAAGCAATGTATTTCTACTGGTAATGTGTTTCGTGCCTGTGTAACAGAGTTATAATGGTTGGTGTAAAATCCAGGATAAATTGGAGAATTACGCCATCTGGTGTTACAAACGTGTGCCTGCATTGCTGTAGCTTTGTTACCGCAATGGATTGTGGGAGGTTTTCATACCGCGTGAGGATCTGTTGAGAGTAAGGTGCTATTGTATTATGTCTGTGGACAAAATGTATGTTATTATTTTATTAGGACAATAACGTTCTGTTGTGTTTGTTTAGTTTAATGTTAGTCGTTTAATGCTCACAGCAACATGTTTTTGTGTGATTCGCTATTTGTGTTATATGATTTATTAATGTGTTCGTCAATAGCTAATTTGAGCTAATAGGCTAAAGTGAGCGTGGTGCTATCTCTCCAACAGAACCCAGCTCACGTGTCCATTGTATGTGTCCATTGCAACGCAGGTATGTGAGTTTTGTACACCAGTTTGTTTATGTTTAATGTTTCACATTGTTATACTACCACTATACGATCATTGTTGTGTTGTTGATTATTGGATTGTAAAGGAGATTTAGATACCGCGTGAGGATCTGTTGAGAAACCCAGCTCACGTGTCCATTGTATGTGTCCATTGCAATGCAGGTAGCCTATGTATGGAATAAACTGAAGTAATCACCAAATCTGAGTGGTCTGTTGCTGAGGGGACATTACACCGGGGTTACACCTGCAGCACGTGTTTTTCTCCGGTCGGGTCGTGGAAGACCGGAAGCTGTGTGGTTCATAAAAACATGTTCGTACTCAATATCAAGCCACAATTATTGCTTTTATTTTAAATCGTATAATTTCGGACTTTTGTTGCCGTCTGTGAGGAAAATAAGTGGGGCTCAGAGCCTCAGGATACTGAAATCTGTATCTTTTTTCCTTCTAATTTGTTATTCTTTTCAAAATAACACACTGTTATTTACTCACCAATAACACACAATTATTCTTGCTTTTATTTATTGGTTTAATTCCATAATCTCAGGCTTTTTTGGCGTCCGTCAGGAACTGAATTTCAAAATAAAAATAACCGGAAACAGACGTAGGCCTATAAGGGACATTTCGAGCATCATTGCGATTGTCAACATTTCTGAGTTTAGGATGGCCGAAGACACTATACTACCCATAATCCTCAGCTATCGTTTAGGACTACAGTCCCCATGATTAATCTTCAAACTCTGGGATTGTATGTTGGAGTGGCAGTGCGCCAAGGTTACGCCGAGCGTCAAACAGCTGTTTGAAATGGAACGAAACTATCCAGACTATCCAAAACTGGAAAACGAACGCCCCCCCAGAACTACACATGCTGGCTATTGTGTTTCGCAAAATGTTCTATGGGACGTCTCTAATGAACGTTTTCCCCACAATTAGAAGTTAAACACATTGGTGTTATCAAATGTAAAACATATCATTAATAAATGGGTGAAAATCGCTTGTGTCCATAATGCGCAGCATACCCACATGACAGCTCTATGTTACTTTGTAATTCTACTCCACTACAATTCAGAGGTTAACCTGGTATTTTTACTCCACTACACTTATTTGAGTTACTTTGCAGATTCTGATTAATGATGTGAAATATAAACAACCTTTAAATCAGACTTTAGTTACACCTGAGTAAAATTCAGGTAAGGTGATTGTCAAGTGCCACAATCAGGAGAGATATTTGATAGTTGGTGCTTGAGAAGACTAAACATGTATCTGCAATTGACATGAATGGAAACGAGTAATAAAGTATATTCATTACTCGTTATTCTCTACTAATAGTTAATTAAAGACTGTATATTATGGCTATTTTGCACATCCCTTTCAAGATTTTCAAAGGTTTATTGACATATCATATACACAACTACGGTGTAGTTATGCAATGAATGAAAAACTTGGGTCACAGGTTCCTCAACAGTGCATTACAAGACATCTATTAATATGTGTGTACCTCCACCATTAAACTGTCATATTCTGCACATTTCTTATTCTATCTACATACATAAGAGTATAATTCATATGTATAATATCAGTTAAAATAAGTGCTTCAACATAGTTAACATTGCAGGAAAGCAATATATTAGACGTTAAGTACTTTGTCAGGCTTAATATTTATCTGTAGATAGATACCCCCAAAGTCTTTTTCTTATTTAAAAGAAGACCTTAATCTGTTATTTAATGTTTAAATAAAGGTTAATTCGTTGTTCTGTTTTGCACCTCTTCCTATTAATATCTTTGTACATCCTGCACTAAACTGTTTTATTGTAGAGATCACTTATAGTATCTTCTTGATTTTTTATATTCTATATTTCTATCACAGACCTTCTACTTTCCCATTATGAAAGTATGTACTCTTAATATTTTTTGTAATCAAATATAACACATAAAAACAATAATTCAATAACGTGCTTTAACCACTAGGCGGTGCACACAAGGTACACACAGCCATAATAACTTTGTATTATTAGTGTAGGACACTTATGTATGTACAACATCTGAAGATGTGTAGTTTTATTCATGCTTTCACATCATTTTACAGCATATTGCTATATTATTTCAGACAATATGAATCAGTAATATCTTTAAGAACTACAAGTCCTTTTATATCAGCTGTGCACCGTTATGGTGTAAATATAACCTATCTATGAATGAGATCAAATGTAAAAGTCAGCTGAATTAGTGTTGATACTGCAAGGAGACGTATTGTGTGAAGAGAAATTGAAGATGTTGTTTAATTGTTGATATATTTATGATCCACGTCAAGTATTCAGTTTCGGCGGCATTTTCTCAGTTTTTCCAAAGGTCTTCTCATCAGGGCTCTATAAATAAAGAACTACGGCAGATCTGTAATGCAGCCGAACCGTGTATTACAATGCCGTTATGTGATGACTTTCAAAGAGAAAAGCAAGAGCACTCGGAATTAAGTATTCTTTTATTCTTTTAAAATGTTTTCCGGATTTCATATAATATAAACACCAAATCCCAGCATGCATTGCGGCTAAAACATCCAATCAGCGAGCTTAAACCATAGCTGAGGATCTTGGGTAATCGCTCGAAATGCCTACGTCTGTTTCCGGTTATTTTTATTTTGAAATTCAGTTCCTGACGGATGCCAAAAAAGCCAGAGATTATGGAATTAAACCAAGAAATAAAAGCAAGGATAATTGTGTGTTATTGGCGAGTAAATAACAGTGTGTTATTTTGAAAACAATAACAAATTAGAAGGAAAAAAAGATTTTAAAAATACAGATTTCAGTATCCTGAGGCTCTGAGCCCCATTTATTTTCCTCACAGATGGCAACAAAAGTCCGAAATTATACGATTTAAAATAAAAGCAATAATTGTGGCTTGATATTGAGTAAGAACATGTTTTTATGAACCACACACGACCCGACGGGAGAAAAAGACGTGCTGCAGGCACGAAACACATTACCAGTAGAAATACATTGCTTTTAAAATCGTGCTGTGCAACACGAAAAAAAGGGGAAAATCGTGTTGGTGAACACGAATCAATAGATTAAAATCGTGTTGGTGAACACGAAATGCCATGAGACTAGGTTGGCTTACCGCAATAGTGGTCCGTGTAGCTGTAATACAACAGAGAAACATACATTATTAATGACCAAAGTTGGAATTGAAATAAAAAAGTAAAGTGAAACTTATGCTCGTCACCCTCTCCCTCCGGTCCACATTTATACAAATGATCCCAATGCGTATGATTGTATGAACTATGAAAAGATCTTAAAATAAATACAAATATATTTATTATAAACGTTAGTCCTTAACATCTATCACTGTGTATATCACCATTCAAACATCTTTTAAAAGTTGAACAAACCCCACACAGCTCAGTAAAGACTGTGAAATGTTGACTTTATTTGATCATTTCAGTAAAAACTAACGTTCGTATTTCTCTTTTTGATTATAATACTGATTAACGTTCAAAACAAAGCACTTTGGCAACTTACCACATACGTTTCAAAAAGCTTAATAAGCACCGTAACTTTCATGATATAATTTCTCGGTCATAATCGGTTGTTTCCGCGAACGGCCGACTGTTTGTGACGGCAAATGCTGCGGCCGCAAGGCATTGTGGGGCAGCAATTTCTCCTCTCCTTTCGTCAAGGGAGGTCCAGTGGTTCCTAAGCTAAAGGAGGTTATAAAGGAAGTTTGAAACCTCCTTTCCTATCATCTAGAATTCGAACGTCACTTATCATGGCTGCCACTGAGGGACTTCTGGGTCATTTCACTCGGTTAGGAAGGTTCCTAAGCTAAATGGACTATTCGACTTCAGCCCCGTTATCGTTTGCGGGGTCCGTTTCCGCGTTTCCGTTACGGCCTTGTGTGGCCGAATGGGCTAAACGAAAGAGAAAAGTTGCGTATACAACCGTTTGCGTTATCGTGTAAACACCGCCTTAAACCGCGCTGTAGTGGAAATGCGCAATTAGAGGCTCATTAAAATGCACACTGTTTTAAAACAATATATTATTTTCACAATAGAATGCACTTAGTCCAAGTAAAACACACAGCGCCAACATCTCATTTATTTTATCCGTTATTCATCTGATTCTCCTTATCTCCTCTTGTGTGATTATAGTAATTTGGAAAAAGTAAAAACCAGCCCCAGAGCTGCTGAGGAACACTGACATGTGTTTACTCCCATCAGCGGGCCAGTTGCATTGTGGTCCAGTTGTAGTTTAAAAGCTTCATGCAAGGTCAGCTGAAGGGAGAATATATAAATCATGAGTAAGACATGGAGGGGGAGAAAAGTAAGGGAGACTGTAACAGGAAATGACTTTACTCACTTATTAACTTAACCCTCCTGTCGTGTTCGTGTCAAATCTGACAGGTTTACTATTTTCATTTTCATCTTTCTTTCTTTTAAATCTTATTTGATTTAAAAAAACAAATAAGAAAAAAACAAAAACAAATGTTAAACAGAATATCGTATTGGTAGAACACTGAAATATATATATACATTTTTATAAATTGTCAAACAATATTTATATATTCAACAATATATATATATTTAACAAAAATATATATTTAACAACAATTATAATAATAGTGTCCGAAAATGAGCATTTAAAACAGTCCTATTTGACCGGGAACACCAAAGTAAGGGGGAAGATACGAAGAGGACAGGAGGGGAGACAGTACTGTGTGATAACTCTGTGCTGAGGTTTATCTGTGTTTACGTCTGCGCTCAGCCTGAAAAACATCCTAATCGAGGAGATGTATTACAATGTTATTAGTTACTCTCTGCACCAACCGTAAGACCTTCACCTTCTGTTAAAGGTCAAGTATATACATTTATTACAATAATATATCAAAACCAAATATGATTCATGACATTAAGGGGTTAAACATGAATTCATAGAAGAGCACTGATTACCTTTCAGCAGGACATTGGGTATTTTCCAGCAGAAAACATTTTAAAGACACAACTATTTACACTATCAGAGACACACACTTGATTTAAAATCCCAAGGGTGTGTTTGCAAAGGCAAGAAATGCAAGGGTAACCACTGTTTAGTAAACATACACACATGCACACTTACACATATGTATAAACACACACATCCTTGATGAGGCCCATATGGGATCTCTCATCTAGGTTATGTAATAGGTATTTAGCATGTTTATAGATATTAGAAAATGTTTTATAGTTAATCCTAATAACATCAGTTTAGATATAGGACTATTTTTGATACGCTGACAGTGGATATGTTTGTGCAGTATCGTTAAACTTATTGAGCCTGTTCCATTCGTTAAAATTATTTGCACTTATTGTCCAAATAATGGTCATATGTTGGCTTTAAGACTAGATTTCCCATAAACACTGCCTCAATGAACATGCTGTTTTTGTGTTTGTGTTTGTGTTCGAGTGAGAATGTGACTTTGGTTAAAACTGGTGAAAAGTGACCACTTCCTGTTTCCTGCTATAATACAGCAGTTTCCAACATTTGGCCTGGTTTCAGTGTGTGTGAAAAGGGGTGGTGTGCTGATGCTCAGGCTGATCTGAGATCTGTGGTTCCTGTGGTGCAGATGGGTCAGGATATACAAGTCTGTTTTTTTTTTTTTTAATCTTGCATGTCATAAAAAACTTTTGTATGCATACAGGAAAAAGGTTTCACTCTTGTGACATTATCATAAACTGAAGGTTGGATCTGGGTGTTCTTTGTTTCTGCAGAGTGCGCATTTCTCCCACACATTACGTATAAAGACCCCCCCCCCCATCTCTCAGTGTCCTTTCATTTCAGGTCAACACACTCTCACTCCATAATCGTCCAGGAGCGACGTTTGGTCAGGGTCCCGTGGCGTGCAGTTGTGACGCTCCTAGGCTCCTTCTGCTTCATAAAGGGACGCAAATAGCTTTCAACTGATTGCAATGTATTCCCATCTGCGGCGGGATTTGACGCTCATGGAAGCACGGCATTCGTTTGTGTCGGCTGCCCTTAAAGGCAATGTGAGCGTCCATTCCCATTGGATAACGGAGAATTGTACACCCGGAAGTAAGTATTCCCCTTACTGTCGATTGATTTTACAGTGATATCTGCACTACTCATTGACTAAAAAACACCAGATTATCCTTGTTGATTACACAACATTGATTGGTTTAAATTGTGTGCAATGCTTTTGTATTTTTCCCCTTCGATTCGGAGAAACAAATAGTTTTTCGGAGTAAAGGATGGCAGAAGACACTACCCAGAGAGAGAGAGAGAGAGAGAGAGAGGCTTGTGCATGTCTGTTTGTGGATGGTAGAGCGACAGTGAGAGAACCTATGGAGAGCACGTGTGTATGTTTCTGGAAGTGAAACGAGGCAGCAGAAAAACAGAGGTCTGTGATGTATTTTGTGGAACAGAAGAACAGCTAAATAAATGCAACGGCCTCCCAAGAAGAGCTCGCCTCTCTCCAGTCATTTAAGCTAAAGTGGGTTATTGAACCTGAAGCTTGTTGCTTCTGCCCTCCTCGACTACGGTCTGGGAGCCGACAGGAAAGTTCAACACACAGATGGCCAGTCCGCCCCACACACACACACACACACACACACACACACACACACACACACACACACACACACACACACACACACACACACACACACACACACACACACACACACACACACACACACACACACACACACACACACACACACACACACACACACTGTATTGTATGAGAGAGGTTCCAGGTTGAATTGAGGCGAATATTTGTAATGTTCAGAGGTTGTTGTGTTTAATATTCATGAGAATATTTGTCATTGTTCAAATGATAATAAACATTTGCATAAAGCATATTTGTCCACTCATATGTTGATAAGAGTATTAAAAACTTGAACAATATTCCTCTAAGGTACATTTAGAACAGATACAAAATGTGCGATTAATTTGCGATTAATCGCGATTAACTATGGACAATCATGCGATTAATCGCGATTAAATATTTTAATCGACTGACAGCCCTAATATAAACACTAGATGACTCACCCGCGCTGCTGGCCAATGGAGACCGACGTTGCCACATGGCGGCCATCTTGCCACAGGCAGCTCGCTCATTCATAACATTATGTCTATCGTGCACTATTGAAATAACCGTAGATTGCTCAATTTTCAAACGGTTTGGTTGTTATAAACATCAAATATGTAGTTATGATACTGCATACTTATAATCATGAACTTTTTTTTTCAACATGTCTTGTTGTCTCCTGTATCATAGCCATGCTAATAACTTTTATAATAAACCAAACCGTTTGTAAATCAGTCAAGATTTCAGCGAGTTAAGAGTATTTCTGTGCAGATCACTCACCTTACAACAGCTGTAGCAGTAGTTGTTGACTGTGGCAAGATGGCCGCCGGCGAGCTACGCTGGCGACTCCCCTATAGCCATCTAGTGTTTATATATATCAGTGTGGGACACCGATTGCCGAGCGCACGCGGCTCCGTTCGGATGCTTGGCTTGGATCCGACTGCTGAACCGTGGATGGTGGGTAGCCGATGTCGAAGAGATCTTCATCTGACTCGCAGTTCGGGATCCATGGTGAGTTGAATGTTCTCGTGGTAGCGTTTAGCTTGTTTGAACCGTGACGACGCGCGGCGTGAATCACGGTTAGTGATGGGTCGTTCGCGAACGATTCGTTCTTTTTGAACGAATCTTTGAAGTGAACGAGATGAACTGATTCCTCCCACAAAACGATTTGTTTGTTTGAATCGCCGCCTTCCGCCAAAAGCTAAAGAGAAGCTGTTCGCGAACGACGAACTTAAAGAACTGGCGGAAACAGTTCAGAACTATTTCCTACAGTTCTTTTATCTTATATCCCTTTCTTTCAAGAGGAGGATCCCGTTAGGGCCCCTCCGAAATACTGGATGTTCCGTCTACAGCAGGGGTGGGGAACCTCCGGCCCCCGGGCCGTATACGGCCCGCAAGACCATTTGGTGTGGCCTTCGAGGTAATTTATAAACACACGCAAAAAAGATTAAAAAAATAATTAAACAAGTGAGTGCCTGTTTTTCCTGGCCAAGGTCAGGGTCCTTGAACACAACACAAGCCTAACGTGTCATCACGTGGTATATGTCTTATCTGACAGGGGTTTAGAGCTGCCGGAGAGCACCAGAACGTTGCTCCGCTCCGGCACTTTCAAAAATTGCAGTACCCATAAGGAGCCGTACACATGCCGCAGTTTTTGCGTGGCTGTGTCTTAGTTGTAAGCCCAGTGGCGATCTGTCATACTGATCATACAGTCAATAACTTTGTTGTTATTAGTAACATGAAGTGAGATGTCTCACTATGGGATGCGCCTCAACGCGTATGCAAACAGAAGCATCAATCTCGTTACGCCAATCCTTATTGGCTAGTGATCTTGACGTCTACGTCAGGGAATCCACCCACCCTTTAAGTAGCTTGCGCTACGTCGCAGCGTCATTCAAAATAAGCACCTCTTCTCGCTTTGCCTTAGCAAGAAGGGCCGTCTGGTGAGATATCTCACTTCATGTTACTCTGAGAACTGGGGTTACGTAAGTAACCTATAGTTCTCATTCATAACACTCCATTCGATGTCTCACAATGGGATATTGAAACTCCTGTATTGCTAGACATGCTTATCTCGAAAATCACCAAAACAACCAGAACTTAACAGGTAGAACCCTGTCTCAACACGGGGCCCAGCACTGCGCGGGCCACACTTGGAGCAGATACATCTAGCCTGTAAAAGCGGACAAAAGTGAGCGGTGAGGACCAGCTCGCTGCTGCACAAATGTCTTCGATGGAAACACCCTTGAACAAAGCCCAGGATGTAGCCAGTCCACGAGTAGAATGAGCACGCAGGCCTGTTGGTGCCTGCAAACCCTGACTCGTATAAGCCAGAGCAATCGCTTCCACAATCCAGTGGGAGAGCCGTTGCCTGGTAACGGGCTTGCCCTTATGAGGGTTAGCTCAGGATACAAAGAGTTGGTCATTGCATCGAAACTCTTTTGACCTGTCCATATAGGTGCGTAAAGCACGGACTGGGCACAGCAATTCGGCTGTTCCTCAGAGGAACACAGTGGCGGAGGAAATGCCTCAATGTCAATGGGGGTACATGAGCCAACCACCTTAGGTACAAAGGCAGGGTTGGGCTTCAGCAACACTCTCGTTTGCCCCGGGGCAAACTGAGTGCATGAAGGACGTACAGAGAGCGCATGAATGTCACTGACTCGCTTGGCAGATGCCAGAGCCAGTAACAACACTGTCTTCAGTGACAGGTGTTTCATGTCAGCTTCTTCCAGGGGTTCAAATGGAGGTCGAGTGAGCCCATCTAAAACCACTGCCAAGTCCCATAATGGCACCAGTGACCTGGAAACAGGGAGGAGCCTGCGAGCCCCTTTCATAAAACGGCAGACCAAGGGATGTTGGCTAGCCGTCTTTCCCTCAAAGCCCACATGGCATGCAGCAATAGCAGCCAGGTACACTTTGATCGTAGAGAAAGCTCTGTGTTTATTAATCAGGTCCTGTAGAAATGATAGAATCACCCCGACAGGACATTGAAAAGAGATGTGTCCTTTTTGAAGGCACCACTCCTCAAACACCCTCCACTTATAGTCATAGAGGGACCCTGGTGGAGGAAGCTCTTGCACTCTGAATAGTGTTTATCACCTTTCTGAGGGAGTCCCACTGTATTCAGGTTATACCACTCACGGGCCAGGCCCATAGTGCCAAGCGCTCTGGGTGTGGGTGAAAAATCGTTCCCCCCCGCCTGAGACAGTATGTCCCTGCGTAGCGGGAGCTGCCATGGCTGCCCGCACAGCAGCTGATATATCTCCGCCAGGCCAGTACATTGCAGGCCAGTGTGGAGCTATTAGGATCAGTGTGTGGCGTTGTTCTCTCCACTCTGGCCAGAGTTGGGGGTATCAGAGCCAGGGGTGGGAACGCGTACAGAAGGACCGGAGGCCAAGCGTGCGCGAGCGCATCCACGCCTAACGGTGCGTTTAAAATCGCGCATTGAAAAGAACAGCTGACATTGAGCGTTTTCTTTTGATGTGAACAGATCCACCGCGGCCCGGCCGTAACGCACCCACAGCTGACTCACAATTATTGGATGTAGAGTCCAGTCTGCATATAGTGGTGCACCTCTGGACAGCAGATCTGCCCCGAGGTTCATCACTCCTGGTACGTGTGTCGCTCTCAGAGAGTGGAGACGTCCGCAGCTCCATAAGATCAGTTTGCGTGCCAGCATGTGTAACTGGAGAGAACGCAAACCCCCTTGGCGGTTTATATACGATATTGTGGTCGTGTTGTCTGTCCTCACGAGGACATGATGTCCTCTGAGAAAAGGCAGAAAGCGTTTCAGGGTGAGGAACACCGCTAAAAGCTCCAGATAATTTATGTGTGACCGTTGGACCGGAAACACATGAGCATCTAACACTGGAACGTGTTCTGGAGCTGGAGAACAGGGAACTTCCAGCTCCTTTATCGAGGAGAGGAGAGGAGGCTGTCAGGTCGCCCTCTTCTTCTTCCTCGTCTGGTGGCTGAAAGTCTGGGCCGGCTGTGCCTGTGTGGCTGCTGCCGGAACCGGAGACTTTCTTGGCCAGCTCGTCCTCGTGTCTTCTTCAAAGCTAGAGCGGAGCCAAATATGCCCTCGGGAACAATAGGCATGTCCAAGACGTCCTCTTTTTCCCGGTCTGGAAGGTTCGTCAGGGTAAGCCACCTGGCTCTCTCCTGTACCACCATTATCCCCAGTGCTTTGCCCGTGGCTTGGACTGCACAGCGCTGCACACGGAGGCAAATGTCCGTGATCGCTGCGATTTCGTCCCACACGGCAGGCTCAGGTTTGATCGTCATGTCCTCGCCTGGTAGGCGGTCAGCAGCGAGGAGACGTTGAGCGCCCTGGCGGACAAAGCTGCAGCTTTATAGGCTCGTTCGGTCATTGCTGACTGGAAGCGGTCTGCTTGCCAGTAGCGTGGGGTCCTGCTCGGTGCCGAAGCCAGCGCGGGTTGGAGGTGGCGGCTGGCCACCAGCGGTTCCATGGGCGGCATGCGAGCAGGCCGAGCTTCTCCATGTCGACACAGTCCAAAGAGGAGGCACCCTGGATTGGGGCCTTGTTGCTGAAAGGGCGGTCTCTCCACGAGACCGACACCTCGTCCAGACATCTCTGGAAGACTGGGAGAAGCTGCTTCCTCATCCTCGGCTGCTTGGGTAAAGTTCTTCTCTTCCCCTCATAGCGAGATCTGGAGGTCTCCTTGGCCACTTCAGGCCAGGGGATGTCCAGCCTGGACGGCAGCGCGTTGGCACAGCGGTCTGCAAGTCCATACTGAGGCAGGGCAAAGCTGTGTGCTTTCGCCCGGGGGAGCGGACATCGCCTCCGGCTTGGCAGCCTGGGCAGATGAAACGAAGATGTCATATTCGTGCTCATCCGAGTCGGATAAGAGGAGCTCAGAGGCATCCTCTTCATCCTTCTCCATATAATCCAGCTGTAGGACATCCTCCGCGGGTGGAACCACGGTGAGGTCCAGTTGGGAGCGCCAGCTTGACACAGCGCGGGGCTCCGCTCTCGTGGCTCTTGCCGCCACCGGGCCCCAGCCTGACACAGCGCGGGGCTCCAATTCCGCGGCTACCGCCGTTGTTGAGCCCCAGCCTAACACAGCGCAGGGCTCAATCTCCGCGGCGGTCGCCACCATGTCCCGATTGCCGGCCGGCGAATCAACGGACATGAAGGGGTCCCGTCCCGACAGGCTAGCTTGGCGCGCTAGCCGTCGGCGGAGGCTCTTGATGGTGAAGCGGGCACAATGCCCGCACGAACTGGGGTTATCGATAGCTTCCTGGGCATGTTCCAGCCCAAGGTAGGACAAGCAGACCTGGTGTGAGTCCGTGCCCGAGATCCTAAACCTGCAGCCGCAGAGCCGAGCCTCCGAGCCTCCGACTCCTCTGGTGTGAGGGAGAGAAGGGTCCATCCTCGTTTGCCGGGGTGTCGGCGCGGAGGGACAAGCTAGTAACAGGTATGTTACCGAAAAAAATCCAACCTTATCGAAAGAAAAAAACGACGGGGTAGATTTTTATTTAAAAAATATTAACTGGTGTGTTAATATCTTTCTTATCTCCGTCTCCTCTGGTGTGAGGGAGAGAAGAGTCCGTCCCCGCTCGCCGTGGTGTCGTTGCGGTAGGGATAAACTAGCAACAGGTATGTTACTGTTGAAGAAAAAAAATCAAACCTTACCGTTATTTCGAAAGAAAAAACGGCGGGGCAGATTACAATATTAACTGGTGTGTTAATATTTGTTCAATTCTTCTGCAAAGCAAAAAAGTAACCGGCAAGCGCCCGTCGACCGAATGTTAGCTTGGGTTCAGTCTGTGGACCGTTAAGCTAGCCCGGCTACTGATATTCGAGATGTGCTCTGAAGCGAGAAGAGGTGTTTGAATGCCGCTGCGACGTAGCGCAAGCTACTTAAAGGCTGGGTGGATTCCCTGACGTAGACGTCAAGATCACCAGCCAATCAGGATTGGCGTAATGAGATTGATTCTTCTGTTTGCATACGCGTTGAGGCGCATCCCATAGTGAGGACATTGAACGGAGTGTTATGAATGAGAACATGTGACTTATCAGTAACTTTAGACATCGTAAAACAATTTTAAACGAGATTTTATTGTAGATTATACATTTTACCGATACCAACTATATCATATTTACCTTGTTCATTAAAAATAAAAATACAAAACATATATTTTTTTAAATGTATCTTTTATTTTATTTTTTATTTGTAATGACAATCAAACATGTGGGAAGAGGGGGGCGGCACCCCTAGCGCCCCTATGGGCCGGCCGCCACTGCATCTTTATATGATCATTATAGTTGTAAAAATTATAAGAGAATAAAGTAAACGGGTATAAAATACTATATGACAGTAAACAAAAGTTGTTATTAATAAACAAGAATACAGTTTGAAAGGGGAGTGATTTGTAAAATATCCATAAAGAAAATCTGCTTACAGTTCTGTTTCATATGGGTGTTGAGAGATGTATCCATAGATCTACTAATGTTGCTCTCAAAGTGTACCAGATTGATGCTTTTAACTTCAACATTTAAAAAAAAATCTTCCCGGGGGAGCATGCCCCCCGGACTCCCCTAGAGGAGGTTAGGTCCCCCCCACTCATGTTCACATGGATAGGAGTCTAAATACATTTGCACACATCTTGTGTCCATATATTTCTGTTTGGGTGGTCATGCCACAACCGTGCACGTGCATGCATACGTGAGTCATGGCAAGATATCTGGATTAAGAGGTTGCTTTTTCTTTGCACAGCATGAAAGAAAGGTGAAATGAGTGGGCTGTGATTTTAGTATTTTTAAGCAGAGGTCAATCATTTGTACGGCCCTCGGAGAATGTTGAAAACATTGAAATGGCCCTTGAGAGGAAAAAGGTTCCCCACCCCTGGTCTACAGAGTTGGACTCAGTTAGACAACTACCACAAATACAATGAAGTAGCCTACTTTACTGTTGGACTCAGTACTAGTTGGACTTCTACCACAAGTAGGCTACTATGAAGTTATTTTACTTTGTACTTTCAGTTATTCTCTGTCAAACTCCTGTGGCAGAAAATCATGTTATCTCTCATCAAATATAGCAGAAAACTTGCAGTCTGACAGAGGATTAAAACTGTAATCAGAGCCCTCTCATCTGAACTCCGTTACACACACACAGGAGCGGGACATCCTCCTCAACCTGTCCACCATAAGGATACCTGAGCTCCAAAGCGTCCCGCTAATGTGAAACACACACACTTCAGTGGCCATGCTCCTGAACCTATGTTAACAATGTAACCAGGGGCGGCGGGTGCAACCTGATCTCACCAGAATGCGTGACTCCACCACGACTCCTAACACCGCATTGCGTGGTGGAGTCACGAACTTTGTTACATTTACGTGTCTGCACCACGCAAACAACCCCAATGTAAAGTGAATGAGGCTCCTTTGTCGTGGTGCACACACGCATTTCTTCAACGTCCAGCAGTGATCCCCAGATAGCAAAAAGTCATTGAATCAACATTGAGATATGGTCACGCTGAAGATTGTGTTCAACATTGAAGTCAGACATTGAAACAATAGTGAATGTGCTCGTTATGATCAGCATTGAAACAACATTGAATTTTCAACCAATCCCAACAATGAATCAACCTCAATTCAATTACGATATGATCAACATTGAAAGAATGTAGAATTGGATCAACATTGATTCAACTATATTATGCATTGCATTATACATTGAAACAATGTTATTATCAGATTGCAAAAAGTCATTGAATCAACATTGAGATATTGTCATGCTGAAGATTGCAATTGATGTCGGACATTGAAAATAAACTAAAATGAACAAACAAAAAAAGAGCCCATTACTTATTCAGTTATTTATTCAGATTCAATGATATGAACATCTTTAACATCTTTTGTCCACAAGCACGAAAAACATTGTCTCTTAAGGTCCCATGTCATGCTTTCCTGGTTATCACCCGTCCCCTTGCGTGTTATGTAGCTTTTTCTGCATGTAAACGGTCTGCAGAGTCACAAACCCTCAAAGTACACCCTGTAGCGAGTAAACACTAACAGAGAAGACCTGTCTGTGCTGCCCCAGAACTTCTTCCTCAGTAAAGTGACGTAACGGGCATAGTGGTGTGACACACACACTCTCACTCAGCCTTATCTTTTCTCATCCGTGGCTGTTGAGTGTGTGTCTGTGTGCTCAGGCTGAGTCTCCTCTGTGTCTCGCTGTCTCACAGACCCCACGCAGCAACCAGGAAACAACACCAGTAATCCAGCTCACACTGTCCTGCTCCTCGAGCCGAGCAGCGAGCCCCGCAACATCTCGCCAACACGGTACCTACAGACCCCCACGCAGCATTCTCATCAGTTTGTCATTACTGGTGTCATTTTCTGGTTGCTAACACCATTGTAACACATAATCACTGATGTTCACCACCGTTACAGCTGTACATCAGCGAGACACAGGAACTCAGCCTGAGCACACAGACACACACTCACAGCCAGGCTGTGTGTGTAAATCCACGGAGCCGCAGCTGAGAAAAGATAAGGCTGAGTGAGAGTGTGTTGTTACGCCACTATGCCCGTTACGTCACTTTTACTCAGGAAGAAGTTCTGGGGCAGCATAGACAGGTCTTTTCTGTGTTAGAGTTTTACTCGCTACAGGGTGTACTTTGAGGGTTTCTGACTCTGCAGACCATTTACATGCAGAAAAAAGCTACATAACAACAAGGGGACGGGTAATAACCGGGAAAGCATGACATGTGGACCTTTAAGTGGAGGAAGCTCCTTAGAGACAATGATCTGGCCATCAACTGTAGTTCAAATTATATTTGCTCTGAAACTCCAGATGACATAAAAACCTGGCAACTGCAAACAGGGTTGTCATACTCGGTGGAAAGGCAGTCTTAACTATAAACTCAGATCTATAAGACCCCAGTTCAACATGAACGAAAACACCCAACTTTAACAATGTCCGTTTTAACTATTTTTTCCTTGGTATACCGCCATTCCTCTCTGGTGCGTAACGTAGCCACTTCTGCACTCCAACCCTGAATGTCAATTCCGTCAGCCTGCGGTCAAATTGACGAGCAGCAGCTGAAAAAAAAGAAGTTACATTTTTTGTTTATTGAAATAATAAGAAGAGAAGAAGCTGCAATGGATGCGTTCCAGTGTGTACTGTTTAGTGTACTAGGTTTTCAGGCGGCCTTAATTGAGCAATTCACCCATCAACCACATCTTCATATAATTGATTCACACTATTACTCATTTCTGTCTACTCGCTCTGTGTCTCAGAGGACGGTAGTGAACAGTTCAGAAACGTGCCCATCAGTGACATCATCAATGGTCATTTCCAATTAGCTAGGAATAATGTCACTGGTAGGCAGGTTTCTGAAATGTCCACAGCCCACCTTTGAGATGCAGAGCTCTCGTATTATCATCAAGAGAGACATCAAACATTTTGTGGAGCAGGGTTTTGTGCATGATCTGTTTGGGTTTGATTGGGGAAAAATCGATCTGTGTGCTGATGTAGAAACCGCATGGTCTTATTTTTATCTTGGTTTTATGGAAATTATAGATAGACATGCACCCCTGCGTAAATTTAGAGTGAAGGGACGAGACAATCCTTGGCTTTCTGCTGAATTATCTATTCTCCTACATGAGAGAAACAAGGCCTGGGCAAAGGCTAGGAATTCAGGCTCAGAGGTAGAATGGCTGCGTTTTAAGCAGCTAAGAAATAGCTTCACTTCACATGTCAAAAGTGCTAAGTCTAAGTATTATCTGTCAGTTACCACAAAGAACCTGAACAACCCTAGAAAATTCTGGAAAGCCATAAAATCGATATCCACCGGTGATATCCGTAATGAGCTACCTCCGTGCCTTACCACAGTATCTGGCACTATATCGGATAGGACCACCATACTAAATTGTTTTAATGAGCATTTTGTGTCCTGTGGCTCTCTGTTTCATTCTGTTTCTAATTCTGCTTCTGTGAACACCACAGTCGGTGACTCAGAACAATGTGGTCTGGAAAACCCCTTCAGTTTTACTCCTTTTACTGTTGATGTTGTTCGTGAAGTCTTAACCAAGCTAGATCCTAAAAAGCCGGCTGGTCCCAACGTAGAACCTTTCTTTTTAAAGATAGCTGCAGATTTTATTGCTCCACCTCTCACTACTCTTTTTAACCTCTCCCTCAGCACGAACAAAATCCCAAAATTGTGGAAGTCAGCGTATGTCCTGCCACTACTAAAAGGAGGGGAGGCCACCTTATTAAACAATTATAGACCCATCTCTAAATTGTCAGTTCTGGCCAAGGTTCTTGAACGCTTAGTGAGTGAACAGGTAAAGGAGTTTTTATGTAACAATGACATCCTGTCTAAACATCAGTCAGGCTTCAGAAAGCAACATAGCACCATCACTGCCACAATGAAAGTGGTGAATGATATTACGAGTATTTTAGATAATAAGCAGAGTTGTGCAGCTCTATTTGTTGACCTATCCAAAGCTTTTGATACTGTCGATCATTGCATTTTGAAGCAAAGGCTGGTCAGTATAGGCATGTCCAGCCATGCAGTAGGGTGGTTTGTAAACTACCTCTCTGAAAGATCCCAATGTGTTCAGTTTGATGGGCTGTCTTCTGAGTGGTTAAACATCACTAATGGTGTACCACAAGGTTCAGTTTTAGGTCCGCTATTATTCTCTATCTATATTAATAGTTTAGGTGAAAATGTCGAAGGAGCAACCTTACATTTTTATGCGGACGATACCGTTATGTACTGTGCAGGTCCCTCGATTAACGAGGCTGTTGTTAAATTACAGGCTGTTTTTAACATTATTCAGGCTCAGCTCTCTGAGCTTAAGCTTCTTTTAAATGTGGATAAAACCAAGGTAATGCACTTTTCTAAAGCTAAAGCTAAAAATACACCAGAGACTGCTTTGGATATTGTAACTACGCAAGGAATACAACTTGAAGTGGTTACCTGTTACAAATACTTGGGTATCTGGCTTGATGACTGTCTCACTTTTAAACTTCATGTCAATAACCTGCTTAGAAAGCTGAGGGTTAGGCTAGGTTTCTTTTACAGGAACAAGTCCTGTTTCTCGCTTGAGGCCAGGAAGAGGCTCTGTGACCTTTTGACCTGTGCTGGACTATGGTGATTTGATGTATATGAATGCACCTGCCCATTACCCTGAGCAAGTTAGATGCTGCGTATCACAGTGCACTGAGATTTTTGACAAATTGTAAATCACTTACGCATCACTGTACCCTGTATACCAAGGCGGTTATGCCATCACTTACTGTACGGAGGCTCAGTCACTGGTACTTTTTCATTTACAAAGCCATGTTGGATAAACTACCATCTTATATCTGCTCCCTGATCTCTCTGCGAATTGAAAGTACTTATTGCCTGAGATCGCATGCTGTGGTTTTATTAATGTGCCAAGTGCTAGGACTGTCTTAGGGAAGAAAGCTTTTAGATGTGCAGCTCCACTAACATGGAACAGTCTGCAAAAAGAATGGAAAATTACCAAGCTAGTACCACTACATGTTTTTAAAGCTCGGTTGGATGCTACAACATCAGATGCTGTTGGTACCTGTACTTGTGGTTAAATATGTAAATTGTAATCCCTGTACATTTTGCTGTATGATGTCCTTTTTGTTGTTCTGTTGTTTATGTCTTCTTGTGGAACCTACTGCTGCAGGTCTCCCTTGAAAAAGAGATCATGATCTCAATGGGATTTACCTGATAAATAAAGGTTTTGAATTGAATTGAATTGAGAGCGAGTAGACAGAAATGCTGCCATCCTATTATGAGCATTAATGAGGACCACTTATATGAAGATAAGGATAAGAATGGATGCATTTTGCATCCATTCTTATCAAGTTCTTATCAAGTTCCGTCTTTATAAAGTTAATGTCACGTGAGATCTGCTTCACCTCCATACATAGCTCGGTAAGCATCTTCGTGGTTCTATGGCAGCAATGTCTTGAAAATAAAAAAATAAGGTTTTAATTTACATTTCAAGGATAGATTTTTAATTTCCAATAATTTAGAATGACACTAAGTAACTCACTGATAAGTGTTTGCCAACAGTAACCATTAAAGCTGCACTATGTAACTTTCCTATTTACCCTGAATTTGAACACAGGTCTCCAGCACAACTGCTGAAATATTTACCACTGAGTTTATAGAGCCTGCCTGCCTGCTTGCTCGGGGGAGAAATTGACCATAAAGTCATAATTTTTGTCAAACCAAGGTCATGTCTCACCTAGATAAAGGATCTAAATGTCTCAATAGAAGAGCAGGGAGACCAAAATCAACCACCCCAATTTTAAGTGATATTGTATTAACACTACCATACAGATTGGACAAAATAACATTGTAATCACAAAAAGGTTACATAGTGCAGGTTTAAGTGCTTACATTTTAAGCCTTAACACCATGACAAAAAACATGAAAAGATGGGAAAGTCACAAGGGATAGGTTTCTCAATTCAGAAGGCATCAGTACGGTTAAGAACCTGCTCAGAAAATGATACTTGCCTTTCAACACTCTGCTTGATTCCTCTCCATATAATCTCCCCCGTGGTGTTTCTGGAGCTGAAGGGGGTGGGATGGGTGCTGCGGGGTCAGGTGAGCCAAGCCCAGTGCGCTGAAGTCAGCTAATCTTGAGCCATGTGCATAGCTGGCACCGCCGTCTAAAAGACAAGACACCATTATTAATTGTTTATAAGTAAGCCATGAGAACCATTGGCCCATAGGAGCCGATATCCTGTTTCCGCAGCATGATGTACAAGTACACCCCCTGGACATGATGCTAGTATGTCGCAGGGACTTAACCCAATCCAACCCTTGATACTGAGTGCCAAGCAGGGAGATATCGGGTACCATTTTTAACAGTCATTGGTATGACTCGGTCGGCGATCAAACTCACAACCTCCCAATCTCAGGGCGGACACTAACCACAAGGCCACTGAGCTGCTATTCATTCTTTATATTGAACATGAATTTGGGAATTTTCCAAAAAAAAACAACATTTAAGATGAGAAATACATACCATTCCTTGCTTTCTCTAATGGCATAGCGTGGTAGGGGCTGGAGTTATATGTTGGCAATCCTAGAAAAAGAGAGAAATAACTAAATAAGGCAAATGAGCACTATCAAAGTTGTTATCCATGAGCACCATATAGCAATAGCACCTAGCTAGCCCCATATAGTTACTTTCCAACTTTAGATAAAGGAGACCTGAGGGATGAACACACTTGACTACAGAGTGAGTAATTAAAGAATAGTTTCCCACCTAAGGTGCTGATAATTCCTGTGATCCAAAGATAAAAGACATATAATAGCCTATTAGTCTACTTAATAACGAGGGGTGCACTCAAGTGGCTGCCGATGACCATTTATTCAGGATACAGAAAATATGACCAACGTTTCGGAGAGACTGAAACATTGGGTCATATTTCCGGTGTCCTGAATAAATTGTCATCGGCAGCCACATGAATGTGCCTGACTTTTACACCATTAGTTTACTTACCATCATTACAGTGGTCCATTGACTGGTCCAACTCCGCCAAATAGCTTCCACAAAAGCCTACAATGAGAGAACACAAACATGAACTATGAATGCTGTAACTCGGACAAAGCACATTTACATACTGTCCGCCCGGAGGTAGTAGTGTGAAGTAGGGGTCGACCGATTATCCAGACCGATATTCCGCATTTTACAGATTATCGCTATCGGCCTTTTTTTTTTTTTTTTAAATCAAATTGCCGATAAAACTTTGGATCTGATGCGGCCGTTTCTCTGGTTGCAGTCACCACTCTGTACACAAGCAATGTCCCGATCCAATTCTATCAGTTTCCCAGTTACACAGGGTAGCGTCTCGCAGCGGATAAACTGTGAGGGGGGGGATTGCTAGTGGAGCCTCGCAGCAACTCTGCTTTCTGCACCACAATCTGGTGCTGCTGAATTGGGACTACTAAATGAGTGAGACTCAAATATCAGAAGTTCAGAACAAGTTTTAGTAGTTTTTATTTTATTTCTATTTCATTGACTTTACTCAGGGTACAGAGAGGAAACCAGTTTTAAGATGTTGAAAAGTTCATCAAACATAAAAAGGCATTTCAAAGAAGTTGTGTTGGAGTTTGTGTTATTCTACATTTTGAGACCAAGATTTTCTGATATTACTGCAAATGTATATCGGTTCCAAATATCGGTTATCGGTCTCGTTGATTACTAATAATCGGTATCGGCCTTGAAAAAGCCATATCGGTCGATCCCTAGTGTGAAGTGGTTCACTTACCATTGTCAGCCTGGTGAATTGACAGAACATCCTCCGAGTGGCTTCCTCCAGAGGCTAAAAGGGAACAAAAGACAGGAATAATGGATGCTGTAACTTTTGAACACATATCACATGACTGATGTTTGAATGTATTGTTGGAGGAACTAAATGCTTGTAAATTAAAGCTCACATGCAATTACATATTGTTCCTGCCATTTTTAAGTAATGACATACCACTGCTTGCATTTGGGGTTGGTCCTGAGGGGTACTGGCTGGATTCTGGGAGCACTGTAGGACAATGAACATCAGGTGGCTTGGCAAATCTTCTCTTCACACAGCTGGTTTCTGACTCCCCATCTGACTCCATGTACACAGGATTTGGCTGGAAAATAAAAATGAAACATTCAACATTCCCATTAATTGAACTAATTTGCCCCATGGCCCATTTTTGTAGAATGAGGCCGCTTGACGTACAGGTACACATAGATGACACTAGTCTATCACAGGACTGGAGGTGGGGTTTTTACTTATTGTTTACACAGAAACCAAGGATTATATATTCAAGAGGGAGCGATCAAAGTAAACATCCTAAGCCTGCTTCCTCCACACTGGGAGTGCTGTGACCACTTTTCCATTGCATCTTATGAGCGGTTGGGTTCTTTTGGTTCCGCCTATGCACGCATACTGGTTCTTATCAATGCGACGTTGTTTGATAAGGGTTAAAGTCAGGCCAGACATGGAACCTGACCTCCTACAGGAATTCAACTGTACCTTACTCTTCTTTTCCCACGTGCACCTGCTTCGTCCTCAGAGCTCAGTGGTTGGACATCCAGTATTCACATACTTTTCTTCGTATCGTTTGGCCTTTTCCAATGAGTCTGTAAAAGAAAAAGCATAAAATAATAGGATGACATTTTACTGACTAGTCTCACTTGTGACACATATGTCATATGTGGTATGGCACCACACACATTCAAACTGCCATCCATAAAACGTGTGGATACCTATATACTTGAAAATAGACAATAGTAATGCAGTGACTACTTACCACAAGTAATCAAGAGCCGGACATTCGCATATGTGGTCCATCCTTTATGGGCCGTCATGTGTTCTTTAAGGGCCTTCAAATACATGTTTTTTGGGGGCCATAACAATTTACCTTCCTTTAGACTGAACCAGCTGGCAAGAACTGTTGCAGCTCCGCCATTTGGAAAAAGTACAACGGCCCAAAGCACCACCTCCCTTTCCATTCTGTATACAATAAAGGAAATAATGTAAATGATTAAAAAAAAAACCTGCTCATAAATCATAAGATGTCATTTACTCGCCCAGCAGTATGAGCGGTATGCTACTGCATATGAGCTATTGGAATAGCTATGAGGCCATTTCCTTCTGACTCTGGATACAGAACACATTTACGTTTGATACATCCAAGTTTACCAACCCCGATATTGTCACACAACTCTCTAACCTTGTATGTACCTATGCATGAGGACTCGCAGGGATAAGTGTAATATCATTCTTGGTGTCTGAACCTTTTGTAGATCACATATACCTCATCTTCTTCCTGGACTATATTCTGCACTACTGCAATACTATGTCCCACCTCAATACAATTATCCCCCTGCTTTGTAGACAAGGTAAAACGACTACTGGAGACCTTTGTGTACTGTACAGCAACACCAAAATGTTGAGGGAGTGGACCATCAGTGTGGATTTTCTGTAAGACTGGTTCATCTGTTGGTAATGGAACCTCACAACGTGGCTGTTCTGACAACCTTTTGACCACCTGTTGTAGAGGTTGGTGTGGCTTGCGTAAAAGATGCTTTATTTGGCCAAGATCATTCTCAAAAGGGAATCCTGAAACATTATCTAAAGGTCCAAATTGTTTGTATTCATCGGCTAAATGTATAAGCTGGTGTACACTGAACACAATCTGATCCCTGCCATACAACTGTCCAAAGTGTTCCACAAAGGAAATCATCAATCTATGCGCTAATTCAACCTTTTGGCCAGAAATTCCAGGAGACAAAAACAAATACATGGCCACTGAAAACAACATAAAGTTGTCATAAATCTCACTGGGAAGGCAATCCTTCAGAACTACAGGGCCCCAGTACAGTATGAAGGATCGGAGCTCTGTAGCTTTCCAACGATCCAGCTCATTCAAACCCCTTGGCTTGCGATTGAATTCACAAGGGGTGTGGGAATGTAACCCCAGCAGTTTGCTTGATATACTGTTAACAGTTTGTGAAGGAAGCCTAGTGGCTAGATTGCCCTTTAACCACATATTCAACAGTTTTCTCATCACACCAAGACAACAGAGGTGCATATAATCTATTGGGAATGAAGAAACCATCTTTACTGTCCCTGTTAAAGGACTGAGTGTCTGTTTCAAGTGATGTTCTTCATCAATCATATCACAATAACTTGAGTCTGTCCTGAGCCTGACATTTGTTTCAGGATAAGTCATTTTCTTCCTCCACACACCATGTTGATCACACTTGTCACACCCTGAATAGCCATTATGTGACTTGATATTCTTAACGTAGGCTCTGGCTGGAGCATCACACACAAATGAGGAAACCAGTACTTTCAATCGGTTACCATTATGAACAACGCCATTAGCCAGTACATTTTTAAGGTCGCTAATAAATTGCTGCAGATACTCAACAAGACACTTGGGCTTGCTTAAACCACAAAAGATACCGACAATAAATGGGGACTTAGTATAATCACATTTCAGAATTGCAAGTATAGGCCAGAATTGAAGTCTTGAACTCTTAAAGAGAGGGAGACCATCTATGTTGAACTGTAAAGTAAGAGTTCTGAGGCTCACTGGTAAACTCAAACATTTCAATCGTGAAAGTATCCCTTGCACCAATCCAAAATGGTAGTACTCGCCACCTTGCATTTGAGTGGTTGCAACATCATGTTGTGTTCTAAGCAGAGTTCTTCCATCCTTAGGGAGCATAGGGTGAAAAAGCTTTAAGATGGACAGCAGAGCAGACAAAGCAACCAGATGATTGAGTAGGATGTTGCCCAATATCTTAGGCTCCTCATAAGCAGATCCTGACTAGGCTGATGCTCGTCATGGCTGTCGGAGTCAGAATCTGATTCAACATTCCCAGCCACACTACCATCAGTATGATCATTTCCCATTTGTACATGATCTGATTCAACTTCATCATCTCCAGCTAAACTACCATCAGTATGATCATTTTCCATGTGTACATGGGAAGCTAGTGGTGTATCTAGTTGGGAAACGTGTGAGATTCTGAAGGGTGGTTCCCTATTCACACAGGGGTCTAAATGTGACTTGTTATTATAAAGAGTTTCCTCGTATTCCTTAAGGATATCTTTCTCCATGTCCCTTACAGTTCTGATGACTCTACGTCTTTTAGACCAATAAGAAGCCATCTTAGGTAAAGAGAGGTGGCTGCTATACTTTACTTGGCCTTGTGTATTGCAGTGATCCCCTTGACTCGTCTTGTAGTATAATCCTGAAAATGGAGGAAAACAAAGCAGATTAAAAAACAGTATGCATAAACTAACAGTACAAATATATATCAGCCTCCTGGTGCAATGCAAATATAACTGTACTGACGAAATTCCCTAGAATTACACGTTTTATTCCATGGGTCTTCAACCAGGAGTCCAGGACCCCTAGGACATACATTTTACCCAAATATCCTATATGATGCTTTAGCTTGACTGTATCAGACCAACTTTGATGTAATTTCTGTAGGATGTAGGGATGCCAGAGAAACTGACCATGATCAAAATCGGCGGGGGTCGGTGTGTAGCAAGCTGCAGCAGCAGTCTGCGCAGGCTGCGCTGCTGGCTTCCTCCAAGTTTTACAGTCAAAACTGGTGTTTGTGAACCAATGGCCATTTACAATTATTAATACTATTACTATTATTAGTCTATATTTTGGTTAAACTAAGCCATAAAAAAAAAAAAAAAACATAAATAAAAAAAATATATATAAATAAATCGAATTTTAAAAATAATCTTCGATTATGGAGACTGTAACGAATAATAGATTAATCGCTGGCATCTCCCTAGTAGGATGGTAGTTTAATGTCAGATTGTGTTATGCTAGTGTATCTGCTGCTTTAGCTAGGTGCTAGCCAGGCAAGAAAATACCGAACTGCGTCCTGCGATGAACTGTTTAATTAATTTATGATATAGGCTATATTATAACAAAAAATATGCACAATTTCACCCAAATATCCTAAATAATGCTTTAGCTTGACTGCATCAGTGGACACTTTATGTAATTTCTGTAGGATGGTAGAGTTTAATGTCAGATTATGTTAGCTAACGCAGCGCTAGCTAACAGCGGTTCAAGCCAGCCTCCACTTGGGGAAAACACAGTCAAGCCAGCCCGCACGTGATATTGGGGTGCGCAAATATTAGAAGCATACGGTAAAATCCAGCGCTTACTCGGTCAATAACAAAAGCACCTATAAAAAACAAACCAAACATATTATAATTAAGAAATATGTACTATATAATGTGATCAATAATTATTTAAAACAAACTACGTATAACTACCACGAGTAAATGTAAAATGTAAGGAGTTTCAAATAAAAGTCCTTTTGAAATCTCATATTGAAATCTCATATATGAGCTATCAGCCCTGTGTTTAGATAAGAATAAAACGAAATCTCTCCCTGATCCAAGACTCATCTCACTGCAGGGTGATAGAAGGACACCCCATCTACTCACCCAGAAAAAATCAGGACATTCTGATGTGGAGTTTAAAATAAAAGACCTTTGAAATCCCATATATGAGCTATCAGCCCCGTGTTTAGATAAGAATAAAACGAAATCTCTCACTGATCCAAGACTCATCTCACTGCAGGGTGATAGAAGGACACCCCATCTACTCACCCAGAAAAAATCAGGACATTCTGATGTGGAGTTTCAAAATAAAAGACCTTGAAATCCCATATATGAGCTATCAGCCCGTGTTTAGATAAGAATAAAACGAAATCTCTCCCTGATCCAAGACTCATCTCACTGCAGGGTGATAGAAGGACACCCCATCTACTCACCCAGAAAAATCAGGACATTCTGATGTGGAGTTTCAAAATAAAAGACCTTTGAAATCCCATATATGAGCCTATCAGCCCCGTTGTTTTAGATAAGAATAAAACGAAATCTCTCCCTGATCCAAGACTCATCTCACTGCAGGGTGATAGAAGGACACCCCATCTACTCACCCAGAAAAATCAGGACATTCTGATGTGGAGTTTCAAAATCAAAGACCTTTGAAATCCCATATATGAGCTATCAGCCCCTGTGTTTAGATAAGAATACAACGAAATATCTCCCTGATCCAAGACTCATCTCACTGCAGGGTGATAGAAGGACACCCCCATCTACTCACCCAGAAAAAATCAGGACATTCTGATGTGGAGTTTTCAAAATAAAAGACCTTTGAAATCTCATATATGAGCTATCAGACCCCGTGTGTTTAGATAAGAATAAAACGTAAATATCTCCCTGATCCAAGACTCATCTCACTGCAGGGTGATAGAAGGACACCCCATCTTACTCACCCAGAAAAATCAGGACATTCTGATGTGGAGTTTCAAAATAAAAGACCTTTGAAATCCCATATATGAGCTATCAGCCCTGTGTTTAGATAAGAATAAAACGAAATCTCTCCCTGATCCAAGACTCATCTCACTGCAGGGTGATAGAAGGACACCCCATCTACTCACCCCAGAAAAAATCAGGACATTCTGATGTGGAGTTTCAAAATAAAAGACCTTTGAAATCTCATATATGAGCTATCAGCCCCGTGTTTAGATAAGAATAAAACGAAATCTCTCCCTGATCCAAGACTCATCTCACTGCAGGGTGATAGAAGGACACCCCATCTACTCACCCAGAAAAAATCAGGACATTCTGATGTGGAGTTTCAAATAAAAGACCTTTGAAATCCCATATATGAGCTATCAGCCCTGTGTTTAGATAAGAATACAACGAAATCTCTCCCTGATCCAAGACTCATCTCACTGCAGGGTGATAGAAGGACACCCCATCTACTCACCCAGAAAAATCAGGACATTCTGATATATAGTTTCAAAATAAAATGGTAAGGTAGGACCCAAACACAGTGTTAAAACAAGGGAGGCAGATATTGAGGACAAAAAAACAAAAACAAAAAGGAGCAGGCGAGGTAAAAGTGAAATCAAATTTTAGACAGAAATGCACTATTATAGTCCTTATAGTTTACTTGTGGTATTTGCTAAAGTGTATATTCTGATTTATTAGTTTTGAATATTATTATTTTGTAATGGATGGTTTTCAAGGTGTACAATTTATGTTACATTTTTCTCGATTGCTAACATACATCTTTTTTTAAATTGCTCACTTTCTCAGAACACTAAACACAATTCACAAAACCACACACCTAAAGTGCAAAACACCTAATTTCTCCTGTGAAGAACTGCACTCAAACTACTTAAACACTACCAAATGCAAACTTTAGCACCACATATTCATTCACACTTCATTCACACTTCATTCATAATACTAGATTGTTTGACCACATATTTTATGGGCTATGCTCTGTACATAGAGGTTTCTGCAGAGAAAGAGTGCTAGAGTATACAGAAATACAGTAAATGAATAAATACAAATGAGTTTGATAACATTGTGCAACATGCATCTCAGCACATAGTTACTATGCTTCGGATCTCTCTAAGTGTGATGGCATTGTTTGCCAAAACCAAGTTTTTAACTGCTGCTGCCTGTGCCTCATTGAAAATCCTTAGTCTTCCACCTGCACCTCTTTGTTTCTCAGTCCTTCAGATAAACAACAAAGACATAGTGGTTGGTCAGTGTCTGTGTTGCATAAAGGCAAGTTTACCACAGTACATTGTGCAGGATTTTTGTACAGTTATAGTATGCAACATGCCAACAATTCAATTACAGTAATGAAGTAAATACGTTTCACAGAACAGATATAAGCACCGATATATCATGAATTATGCAGAGCTACAAACTGGTAACCTGTATCAAGTCTAAGTGTCCGGATTACAGAGGGCAACAGTAAATCGGCTTAGATTAGGCTGAACCCTCTGTCCAGCCTCTCTCATCGTCAAACCATGGTTGATATTGGAAGTTTTTCCTTGTACGATGTGAGGGTCTAAGGACAGAGGGTGTCGTATTGTCATACTGATATTCTGTACAAACTATGAAGACCGTCCATAGTTTGCTGAGACAAATGTAACATTTCTGATATTGGGCTATATAAATAAACATTGATTGATTGATTGATAACATTTCATTTGAGAGTATTCTTCTTTGTCCACGTCCTCTCTCCACCTCTATCCCTCATTCTTCTTCCTCTCACTCTCACCCCACCTCTTCCTCCTCCTCTCACTCTCACTCTCAACTCTCAGCCCAGCTCTTCCTCTTCCTCTTGCTTCCATGTTGGCTTCCATTGTTGCTGTAAGAAAGTACTCACCTGTGGTCTTTTTATAGTGCTAACACCCTGATTGACGAACCAACAATAATGCTTTCAGGTGTTTGGTCAGGTGGAACGTGTTTGTTGATCATTGGTCCATTTATGAGGCATTTTGAATACCAGTGTTTTAAACCTGCTAACACGTGACTTAATGTCAGATTCCTGTGTCTTACGTGGAGAAACGTGTGCAGTGGTTTGCAAAAAGTGCCATGTTGATTTGCAAATTGTGTGAAAAGCTGAAAACGTGTTTAGTTTTGGAGATTTGAGCTGATGTGTTGCTCTTTCAGTGTCAGTTAAAATAATTGTGCTTTATGTATACTTTTAGTGTGTTAGCAACTGAGGAAAACTGTAAATATTATGTCTAGAATATAACACAAATAAAATAAAGTAACAAACCAGGAAGGCACGAGAAACAGGAATCCACAATGACAACACGAGGGAATACGCAGGGCAAGACATAGGCTGGAACAACGACGAACTGAGAAGAAACACTGGGGCAGACAGGCACTTATACAGACGAAATTAATCACAAGGGACAAGACACAGCTGGAGGGTAAGAAACACACATGGCCACTGTTGTAGCAATGTTTAATACAAGCCTATTTATGATATTCATTAAAGATCACATGTAAGCTATATGATGTGTGTTACTGAGTTGGGTCACAGAGTTGGAGAGACAGTGGTCGTTCTGGGTTGTCAATGGATGTGTTCATTTTAAGTGAGCTGACACCGAGGATGGGGGAAGTCCAGAGAAGGCCTCAGGTTATAGAGACAGTTAACCTTTGTGTGTTGACTGCTCGTGTGAATGTCATGAGATGATGAAGTTTGAACATATATAGGTGTGGCTCCTGGAGAGAGGGACATGTGACATTTGTGTGGTAGGCTGCATGATAGGGTGTGTGCGTTGAACATGCTTAGTGCAAGTGTATTTAAGAATAGGAAGTGAACATATCATGTCAGTGCCCCTACAAATATATCTAATGGTATATAGGACATAAGGCGGAGTGGCTTAGGAAAAACAGTCTATGCTTGGCATCCATTAATATTAATTTTATGTTAGTTTCAGCTCATGGAAGATAGTGCATTCTAGGAACTGGAGAGACTCCACACCCACTTTTTTCAAAAATTCAAAGGCTTTATTTATTTGTCATGTGTACATAACTATAAAAAGAAAAACATTTCTGAAGCAATAACCCTCTACAACTCTTCATCCCTGGCAGAGCAGATAACTCCCAGCACCAAACTTAGTTTGATCCATCTGCTACATACTTACATCGTGCATGCAGTGCATCATTTTGAGAATTTCAAATGTATTCTTGTCTGTTCTATAGTGTGCAATTAGATGTAGATACTTAAATTGTACAGTGAATATGGATACTATTGCTTTAACCTTTATTTCTCTTCTATTTTACTCTATATTTGTTCAAATAAAATAAAATAAATTCAAGTTCTATTTATATAGCACATTTTTAAAAGGATTTTTGGTCGAGCCAAAGAGCTGTACATACAGTAAAAATACTTTAGAATAAAGACACTTAACAAAAAATACAACAGCACAGTTTATACAGAATGTCAGTATGAGAAAAGACACCCTTTGTCCTTAGACCATCACATACAAGGAAAAACTTCCAGAGAAAAACCCCACAGTTTAAAGGGGAACATGGGAGAAACCTCAGGGAGAGCAACAGAGGAGATAATTGAAGAGATAATACATTTACAGCGTAGGTGTCTATAATAAGAAGATGAATCCACAAGGATGTCGACAATCCTGTGGGAGCCATCAGGGAAGTAGTATGATGACAGTCAGGCAGGTCCGCAGAGACAGGTTCAGCCACGACTCGAAGTCCAGGGCTCAATCCAGAACTCAGGATAGAGGATCCAGGACACAGGACCACAGCAATAGGATCAGCCTCGACTCAGGATCCCGGCGTAGATATAGACACAAAAAAAAGAGAAATTTGGGGGAGGCTGGGTTAATCAGAACATGAGAATACACAGGTGCAGGCAGAAAGAAGGAAGAAGCAATGCGTCCCCCGACAGTCTTAGCCTATAGAAGCTCAGATTTATTCTATTTCTTTTTTTTCTTCTATTTAAAGATTATTTTGATTCTGTACAATGAGTCCATGCTGCTGTGACAACCCAATTTCCCAACTTGGGATGAATAAAGTATCCATCCATCCATCCATCCATTTTGAAACTCAACATCAGAATGTCCTGATTTTTTCTGGGTGAGTAGATGGGGTGTCCTATCACCCTGCAGTGAGATGAGTCTTGGATCAGGGAGAGATTTCGTTTTATTCTTATCTAAACACGGGGCTGATAGCTCATATATGGGATTTCAAAGGTCTTTTATTTTGAAACTCCACATCAGAATGTCCTGATTTTTTCTGGGTGAGTAGATGGGGTGTCCTTCTATCACCCTGCAGTGAGATGAGTCTTGGATCAGGGAGAGATTTCGTTTTATTCTTATCTAAACACAGGGGCTGATAGCTCATATATGGGATTTCAAAGGTCTTTTATTTTGAAACTCCACATAAGAATGTCCTGATTTTTTCTGGGTGAGTAGATGGGGTGTCCTTCTATCACCCTGCAGTGAGATGAGTCTTGGATCAGGGAGAGATTTCGTTTTATTCTTATCTAAAACACGGGGGCTGATAGCTCATATATGGGATTTCAAAGGTCTTTTATTTTGAAACTCCACATCAGAATGTCCTGATTTGTTCTGGGTGAGTAGATGGGGTGTCCTTCTATCACCCTGCAGTGAGATGAGTCTTGGATCAGGGAGAGATTTCGTTTTATTCTTATCTAAACACAGGGCTGATAGCTCATATATGAGATTTCAATATGAGATTTCAAAGGACTTTTATTTTGAAACTCCTTACATTTTACATTTACTCATGGTAGTTATACGTAGTTTGTTTTAAATATTATTGATCACATTATATAGTACATATTTCTTAATTTAATATGTTTGGTTTGTTTTTATAGGTGCTTTTGTTATTGACCGAGTAAGCGCTGGGATTTTACCGTAATGCTTCTAATATTCACGCACCCCAATATCACGCGCGGGCTGGCTTGACTGTGTTTTCCCAAGTGGAGGCTGGCTTGACCGCAGTGTTAGCTAGGTGCTAGTCAGGGCAATAAAATATCAACTGCGTCATGGGATGAACGACGTTAAATTCGTTGATGATATATATTTATTATAAGTAATTAGTTCCCTCTTTTGCGCTCTGAATAGCCTAAAAAAACATAACAGGGTGTAACTGAGGTGAACATATAGAGTAGGCATGCACAACGGTCACGTTACATTTCTTACCGATTTGTGATATCTGTCTCTTCTCTTCAGGCGGCTTGGCGGCAACTGAACTGCCTGCCTTCCTCCACACCCTGAGGTGTACGCTCTTTCACGTGACCAACGTGCTTTCAAGATTAAGTGCAATGTGCAACAGGCATGACGGGTAATCTGTGACGTTTCGCTCTCTCAAAAATTGGGCCATTTTGTCTTCATGCACAGCAGCTCTCATAGGAAAGAACCAGACCCCGCCTCCGACGCTGGGTCATGATCTCGCCCGAGAGGGGATAGCGCCACACGTTGAAACAATGTCAATTCAATGTAGGGAATTTCAACGTTGAAAAACCGGCATCTATATTACATTGATTCAACAACATTTTTTCAAACGTTGAAATGGTATTTGTAAAAACACATCGAATCAACATTGATTTTTCAACCTCAACCAAAAATAACCAATCTAACCAAAATCCAATGTTGAATTAATATCTTTTGCTATCTGGGGAGCTTTTATTCTATAAAACGTTTTTTTTTTAAAAATCTACTTTATAGCTTGTAGTAACTCGCGGGAGGCTTCTTTTATTTTATTTGTATTCATAATAATTTTTATTTTTCGTCAGAACGTATTATGGTGCATTAGTTACGAATTTTTGTTCTAAAAAAAAAGTGCATTGTGTGTAATACAACTGTGATTTTTATTACATTAGTTTGTTTTTAAGGAAGGCCAGAGCTTCAGCTGAGTCAAATAGATTGTTCGCTTTAGTTAACGTTTTTTTAAAAGAACATTATATTCCGATTTGATCATGTCCCCTTTATTGTATTACGGAGAGCAATGTGAGCATCCATTCCCATTGGATAACGCAGGATTTTACACCCGGAAGTAAGTATTCTCTTTACTGTCGATTGATTTTACAGTGATATCTGCACTACTCATCAACTCAAAAACACCAGATTATTCTTGTTGATTACACAACATTGATTGGTTTAAATTGTGTACAATGCTTTTGTAATTTTCCCCTTTGATTCGGAGAAACAAATATTTGTTCAGTTTAGGATGGCCGAAGACACTACACTACCCGGAATCCTCAGCTATTGTTCCGCGTTGCCTCAAGCTCTGTGATTGGTTGACCTCCAACTGCATTCCTTATGAAAAAAACGTTTCGTAAAAGATGAATCATACTTTATTCAGCAGTGCTTGCTTTACTCTTTGAAAGTCATCACATGAATGCATTGTAATAAATGGTTTGGCTGCATTAAATATTACACATCTGTCGTAGTTCTTTATTTGTATTTACCTACAGAGATCTGGCTCAGAATAGACCGGAAACTATTCTTTTACCGTTCTGTTTTAATTTCACAATAAAGTTAGTAGTAATAATTTGTTTTGATATTATTATTTTTTATTAACTACTAGACCGCTGGGGTCATGTTAAGACCATCTTTTCTGTGTTGCTGTGGGGTTTTTCCATCGCTTTTGTGTTACAAATATCAAAACAATAACTAAATATATCCGTCGTAAACTAAACTACGGAGCCCTGGAGGGTTCATAGAGAGAAAAATAAATAAAACGTGGCCACGTTTTACTTTCTCGTGCGCACGCTTTAGTAACTCGTGCGCACGAGTTACTAAAGTGTGCGCACGAGTTAATAAAGCGTGGCCTCGTTTTATTTAAATTGAGGGATTCCTGTCCGTGACTCACAGTATCTGCTGCCCACAGCTGTTTTATAGAAGGAAAACCTCCTTCACTTTATGAAATCTCTGTGGCACCAGTGGCCTGTACTACGAAGCAGGATTGGCTATTTACACTATTCATTCATGAAGTATGACGCTGCGCTGTCAGCACGCGTCTCCATGTTTGTGATTGGTCAAATGTTGCTAACCCCGTCCCTTTCACATGAACGCGCTCTCAGCCGGACAGAGAAACCCTGGTTGATTTACTGAGTTGATAACCAGCTTCGTAGGACCGCTTATCGACATCGCGTTTGTTAGGGTCAGTTAAGCCGGGTAAATCGAACATATTCAGGTCCAGGGTCTGTTGAACTGGCTTCGTCGTACAGTGCACTGGAGGCAGTAACGTGTAACTCAGCAGAATCTGAGAAGAGCAGCACCAGCTGCAAAGAGCTGTGCCTTTTACTGTTTACTTCACTGCGTTTCCCTTCATTAGAACCGCTGAATAGAGATCGAGGCTGCTACGTTTAACCACACACACCTATACACACATCGAACTACCAGAGTATTCTCCCTCGTTTTATGAAGGAGATGTCCTGTCACCGGGGCGCATGATGTGTGTGTGTGTGTGTGTGTGCTCAGCTCCGCTCTGTGTGCGTGTTCGTGTGTATCCGACACCACCGGCATTTGTTTTCAAATTACCACGAACAGTACTTTAAACAAATCTGGTTCCCCATAGTTAAGTGTATTCCCAAGTGAAAGAATGTGTTTAATCTTAATCTCGATGTGCTGCCGAGTGCACCGGAACGAACGATACTATCATAAAACAAATGCCCCCCCCCCCCACACACACACACACAAAACGAGGCCATGCTTTATTAACTCGTGCGCACGCCTTTAGTAACTCGTGCGCACGCTTTATTAACTCGTTGCGCCACGCTTTAGTAACTCGTGCGCACCTTTAGTAAGTCGTGCGCACGCTTTAGTAACTCGTGCGCACGAGTTACTAAAGCGTGCGCACGAGAAAGTAAAACGTGGCCACGTTTTATTTATTGTTCTCTCTATGAACCCTCCAGGGCTCCGTACTAAACCACAAACAGCAGTATATTTTATTTTGTTAACACTGTAAACTTGACAGCTTTTTAACCCAAACCACCTACTGGTTAAAGCACGTTATTACACGTTTAGAGTAATATTGAAATCTTGAAAAGGGATGTCCAAAATAGCAATTATATACAGTTTTTAATTAACTATTTGTAGAGAATAACGAGTAATGTATATACTTTATAGGGATCTGCAGATAAATATTTAGTCTTCTCAAGCACCAACAATCATTACATTACATTGCATTTAGCTGACGCTTTTATCCAAAGCGATTTACAATAAGTGCGTTCGACCAACAAAATACAAGCTTGAAGAAAACAGAATCATATAAGTACATCAGGTTTCATAGAGCCAAAACATTTCAAGTGCTACTCAACTGGCTTTAGATAAGCCAGTCCTCCAATCAAATATCTCTCCTGATTGTTGGCACTTGACAATCACCTTCCCTGAATTTTACTCAGGTGTAACTAAAGTCTGATTTAAGGGTTGTTTATATTTCACATCATAATCAGAATCTGTAAAGTAACTAAAATAAATGTAGTGGAGTACAAATACCAGGTTAACCTTAAAGAAAGCCCTCAGGATTATAAAAGACCCCCATCACCCCAGCCACAAACTGTTCTGTCTGCTGCCATCTCGCACAACAGCCGCATTCTAGGAGAGGATGTGGCTGTTGTGGAGGACTACAAGTACCTGGGAGTGCACTTATGGGCTGAACTGGAGGATCAACACTGACGCTGTGTACAAGAAGGGGATGAGCAGACTCAATTTTCTGAGGAAGCTGAGATCCTTCCATGTGTGCAGCAAGATGCTGGAGATCTTCTAGTCTGTTGTGGCCGCCAGTGCACTCTTCTTTGCTGCGGTCTGCTGGGGGGGGGCAGCATAAGAGCCGGTGACACCAGCAGGATCAATAAACTGATCAGGAAAGCTGGGTCTGTCATCCTCTCCACCTGCAGCTGGACAGTCAACGGAGCTCCTTCTCCAACAGACTGCTGACAAGGACCGATGCAGGAACACATTCCTGCCCACTGCAATAACTCTGTACAATAAATCACCTCTGGCTGGAAGAGAACTCTCATTGTCATATATTTTTGAATAAGTATATTTGCATATATAATATCTACATGTATGTTTTCTATTTCAACACGTATATTTTCTATTTTCTTTTCTTTCTATTCATGTTTATTTGTGGTTTTGTTTTATTGTAAAATGCCTTGTCTTTTATGCTGCTGCAACAAAAACAATGTCCCAAATTGGGATCAATAAAGTACCATCTTATCTTATCTTACATCCGGACTAAAACCACCACACTCAGGGACAGTTTCATCCCACAGGCCATAAGACTAAAACACCTGAACTTTGAAATAACATCCATAACATTCATCTGGCTGCTACTTAGAAATGATTTGTCTAATATATCATATTCCAATCACTTGTATAGACTCTTATTTCACTTTTTTTCTTTTTGTATTGACTTGCACTATTTTTTCTGTGTATCTGTTTTATTGTGTTGCACTGTTGGAGGACCCTGTGACCTAAGGGGGGGGAGGGGTAGGAGACGTTCGATTCCTGTTTGAATAGTGTGCCGATGGGGTTCATTCCATTTCAAAATGCTGTTTGTCGCTCGGTTGGTAAACTTCGCGCACTCCCACTCCAACATCCAATCACAGAGCTTGAGGGACAAATCACGGGGTTTGTCAAGCAAAGCACATGGTGTAGTCCCAAACGATAGCTGAGGATTATGGGTAGTGTAGTGTCTTCGGCCATCCTAAACTGAACAAATATTTGTTTCTCCGAATCGAAGGGAAAATTACAAAAGCATTGTACACAATTTAAACCAATCAATGTTGTGTAATCAACAAGGATAATCTGGTGTTTTTGAGTTGATGAGTAGTTCAGATATCACTGTAAAATCAATCGACAGTAAAGAGAACTTACTTCCCGGGTGTAAAATCCTCCGTTAATCCAATGGGAATGGATGCTCACATTGCTCTCCGTAATACAATAAAGGGGACATGATCAAATAGGAATATAATGTTCTTTTAAAAAAACGTTAACTAAAAGGGAACAATCTATTTGACTCAGCTGAAGCTCTGGCCTTCCTTAAAAACAATATTACTATTATACTATTATATTACACACAATGCACTGTTTTTTGAGAACAAAAAATTCGTAAATAATGCACCATAATACATTCTGACGAAAATAAAAATTATTATGAATACAAATAAAATAAAGAAGCCTCCTGCGAGTTACTACAAGCTATAAGTAGATTTTTAAAAACGTTTTATAGAATCAAAGCTCACTGCAGGACGTTGTAGAAATGCGTGTGTGCACCACGACAAAAGAGCCTCATTCACTTTACATTGGGGTTGTTTGCGTGGTGCCGACACGTAAATGTAACAAAGTTAGTGAGTCCACCACGCAATGCGGTGTTAGGAGTCGTGGTGGAGTCACGCATTCTGGTGAGATCAGGTTGGGGGGGTGCTGTAGGGTGCTAAGCCTTCCCAAATATTTGTGTCACTGCATCCTGGTAAAATACAAATATAATGTATAATGTCTGTGTCTTTGACATTAGCGCTGCTAGCCACCTGTGCCCTGTACTACGAACAGTGGCGGCGGGTCATTAGGGGCAGGTGGGGCACAGCCCCACCTAGTGTCAGAAGAAAGTATTACAAATAATGATTACAAAAAAATACTAAAAAATAAATAAAAAAACATATAAAATATATTTTTAAGGTCATGTTTAATAATCTGATTCGTCTGTACATTTCTGTTTTAGTCTGTGTTCTTCTAATTAGTGTCTAGAGTGCCGTTTTGAGCTGTTTAGAGCCCATGTGGGACAAAAACCCGATCCTGCCCCTCCCTCTCACAGTCTAAGTGAACGGTGATTGTAAAAAACTACACTGCGCATGCTCAGAGTATTTTTCTATTTAATGTGTGTGGCAAAAAAATAATGACCGTAGGGGCCATAGTGCTCCCATCCCCACCATACGTCATCTCACATAATTCAGAATTGATTGGCTGTAAGTACTCACGTGTGCAGTGCTGCGAAACGTCACGTGTAGTTTGAAGAGGAGACGAGAGAGCAGCATATAGCTAACATCACCAGCGATTAAAAGAAGTAAAAAACTGAAAGAAAATGAATGAAGTTGACCATTTACTGGAGCACACATTTGAGACACTTAGTCTCGGAGAGAAACTGGAGGTAAAGCGCCCTCGGTGCCCACCATCCACCGGATTTCCAAATGGTCCAGACTGCGGGCAAAGTTAAACGTGGGTTTAACGCTGAGTGGTTTGCTAAAAAGAAATGGCTAACGGCGAGCATCCAGAAGAATTCCCTCTTTTGCTTTCCTTGCCTGCTTTTTGGTGAAGATCAAGGTACTTGGTCGAGGACAGGTTACAAGGACTTAAAGCATCTTTCGGAGAGGACAATGAAGCATGAGAGCAGCAACAGTCATTTGGAAAATGCCAGTAAAATTGGGATTACTTGGAAGGGTGAATGTTGCAGCTCAGATTGACAGCGCCTACAGACGCGGCATTGATTCTCATAATAGGAAGGTGGAAGAAAACAGGTACGTGCTTGGTCGGATCATCACCTGTATTAAACTGTGTGGGAAATGTGAGACAGCACTGCGGGGCCACAACGAGTCGGTGGACTCTCTGAATCCAGGGATATTCAGGTCAATTTTCGAGACAATGTGTGAGGGCGATTCCAGGCTTGAACGGCACTACGAAGCTCAGCTTGTTTTCAAAGGGACATCAAGCACCATACAGAATGAACTCTGGACTGCATGTATGATGTGTACAGGGAGGAAATAGCCAAGCAAGTGGACAACACAATCATTTGTTGCCGTTCAGGCCGACGAGACAACCGATGTCTCCTGTAAATCGCAAATGGTGATTGTGCTGCGATACATTATGCCTGACCTCACAGTTACAGGAGCGTTTTTTGGAGTTTGTGGAAGTAAAGGACAAAACTGGTGTAGGTCTCTCCAACAGCATCAAGGCTGTTCTGGAACCCCTGAAGCTGAAAGAAAAGCTAATCGCTCAGGACCTATGACGGGGCGGCCGTCATGAGCGGTAACGTGCGCGGGGTACAGACTGTGATGAAGGAGACGTACCCAAACGCTCAGTTTGTTCACTGCTACGCCCACCAACTGAAACCTGACCCTGCAGCAACTGTGTTCAGCAAGGATGAGCATCCTGAAGGTGTTTTTTGCAGATCTAACTGCTTTTTTCCACTTTTTTCTCCGGTGCTCCAAAACGTGTTGCAGCTCTTGCAGAGGCAACACAGAGACGCATCCCACGGCCACCGGCTGTGAGATGGAACTTTAAAAGCAGAACTGTGAACGCGGTTTGGGAGACCCCGAGATGCACTACTTCAGTGTATGGAGCATATACGCGCACAACCAGGATGGGATGCGGTCACCATAAGTGAGGCATACGGCCTGTCAAAGAAACTGCGGGACCGAGCATTTATGCAGCTCCTGGAGTTTTTTTCGTTGCTTATGCCAGAAGTGGATGTTCTATACAACACTCTGCAAAAACGAAGCATCGATGCACCTGGGATCAACAGCGCGCTCTGCCGTTTCAAGGAAAATGTTCAGAAAATGAGGCAGAAAACTGATGCATTGGCCGCCCCACTGCTCATGATGGAACAGACGAGCCAGGCCGACGAGTCAGCAGCACAGCGCCGGTGATGAAGGAGGCTTGTGACACAGTCATCTCACAGGTGGAACAGAGGTTCTCACAGAGTGACCATTTGATCGCTGCAAAGCTTGTTGACAGCTCATTCTTCCCACAGCATGTCCTGTCACATTTCCTACACCTGAGCTTGACTGCGCCGTGAAACTGTGGCCTGCGTTGGGAAACAAGGAGAAGTTGAAGTCTGAGCTGACCACGCTCTGCCGCCACAGTGAGCTTCACACTGGAAACACTGCCCTGTCTCTGTTGAAATCCATTCACGAGAACAACTTGGAGGAAACATTTGCTGAGACTGTTATTTTGGTCAAAATAATAGTGACAACTCCGATGACGACATCCGAGTCAGAGAGGACCTTTTCCACCCTCAAAAGGATAAAGACTTTCACTCGCAACACCATGGGGACAGCCGCGACTTAACGCATTGGCCATGCTTTCAATTGAAAGCCAGTTGATCCAGCAACTACAGGACTTCATCCCCAAAGTGATAGACACATTCTGTCAGAGGAAGGACCGCCGTGCCGCTTTTCTTTTCAAGTGAGCCTTCAGCTTTGGTAAGTTCATTTATGTCATATATTTTGTTGATCTTCTGTGTTTTGCCTCTGCTGGATCGATTGATATTGTGACCTCGATGATGAGTGTCTGTGTTTTCCTTGTATTTACAGTCTATGGTGTTTTAATGCTAAAGCATTACGGTTGTTGTTATTGTTAAGAATTACTTTGTGATGGTGACCTTTACTCCATGTATGAAGGTGCATTACTATGACATCCCCACGCTGTGTACGTAAATGTATGCGCTCACAGTGTTGCTCCTGTGGTCTTCAGTATGTAATTTGACACTCCCCCTCTCTCCACTATTCTCCCTCCCCCCCCCTCTCTCTGTCCCCCCTCCTCTCTCTCATCCCCTCTCTCTGTCCCCCCCCCCCCCCTCTCTCTCTCTCTCTCTCCCCCCGGACCTCTTTCTGCCCCCCCAGTTTTGTACACCTAGAAAACGCCACTGACTACGAAGCCAGTCCAACAGACCCTGGATATGTTTGGAGTAACAACAAACTAACAACAACAAACTAACAACGAGATCTCGCTAAGCGGTCCTACGACGCTGGTTATCAACTCGGTAAATCAAGCCAGGGTTTCTCTCACCAGCTGAGAGCGCTTTCACATGAAAGGGGCGGGGGTTTAGCTACATTTGACCAATCAACAAACAGGGACAAGTGTACTGACAGCGCAGCGTCATACTTCATTAATGAAAAGTAAACTAATATTAGACAAATATGAGCTTTAAACATCCCATGACTTAAACATATAATCCAGGATACAAGCCACAGAGTTGCTGCAATGTGAATACAGAACTGGTTAAAAAATAACTACAGAGTGTTTGAAAGCGTATAGTTTTATGATATCACTGCCCCATCTAAGACACGAGTGGATCTGACTTTAATTACATTTGACTCGAGTGTTTCGTCAACATAATGTGTATAAATAATACTTCTGCATACAGTAGGCCTATGTGACACCGTAAGTGTTGCACGGCCAGATACGGCTGGAGAAGCTGACAGAAAAGGAAATATATGATATATTATGATATTATATGATCGATGATCTGATTGATGATGTAATGATAAGTGCGACACGTCGGCGTCTTCTCTGCATAGCCGGCAGTTTTAAACTGTATTTCCTTTATCCTGTAATATGACTTGAGAGATTTAAACTCCGCACACTGAGTTGATCTCTTTTCTATAGACGCCGGAGGTGGGCAGCGTCAGGTAAAAAAAGTTATTTAGCCTTCCCAAACCTGAGCCTCACGCGCCGCCTATGAATGTAACCTCATTAATGGAGACATGGGAAACGTTTTCGTCACTTCGTGCCCTCAAGAGGCATTTTTTTGCTTCATTTTCTTTTGTTTTTATAATCCTATCGATATCAATAATGTAGCGACATGGGCGGCTCGCGCGGGCTACCTACTGTCATGATTTCGGACCCTTTTTCTGTGCTTTTTCCCGTCGTTTTCCCTGTTTTTTGTGTGTTTGGCTTTGGCAGGGTTGTCTTACAATAGGGTCTTCGTCGACCTCTGGTCTCAGACCCTAATAATCAAAATACATTCAGGTAAATACGGTGTTGTAGTGCCAGGAAAAGGGAGTCGGAGGCGGTGTATTAAGAACAGAGTTCCAATCTTTATTAGCCATTAATAACAGAGAGCCATTAATCACATCAACTGCTCTGCTAACGCTACCGGTGTTCCCACTAAAGGGGTCCGTGTGGCAACACAATACAAGAGGTGAATTATGTCCAATAACGTGTCACCACACAAGCCCCCCCAGAATTCACGTGTACACAAAATCCGTATGGCGGGGAGGAACAATCCGCCTGCCCCCACGAGACCTGCGGACAGGAGCCGGTACAGCGACCTCTGCCCGTGCGGCTCCTGACAGACGAGGGACCGGAACAACAGGTCCACACTCCCTGACAGGAATCAAAGCCGGGGGTCGGCCCCGTCTCGGCGGCCGAGCCAGCACTACCGGCGTAGACAGGAGGCCCCCCCGGTAGTGACGTGCTGTTCCACGCCATGCTTAGTGGTAAGCGCAGAGAAGGTGGGTAGCGACAGGTCTGGAAACTCGGCCAACAGTCTGAGAAACGTGTCTGCCCCTGACAGCGAGCCTTACGCTGCGCTGCAAAGTGTGCACACGAGGGAAGAAAACGTTAAGGCATCAACCAAACGCCTATTCTTAACGTCCACTAAGAGTCCACGAGCACACAAAAAATCCGCTCCGAGGAGGGGAAAAGAAATGTCCGCTGTCACGAAATCCCAGCTGAAACGCTGTCCTCCGATGCACAGACACATAGGCCTCACGCCGTAGGTGGCAATGGGACCGCCGTTAGTCGTCGTCGATCGCGGTCCGTGCCCCCCACGGGCGACGTCTTCACTTGACGCTGGAACTACGCTCCGTTGAGCGCCCGTGTCACACAGAAACAGGCTCCCCGAAACGCTGTCGCTGACGAAGAGGAGCCTGCATGTGCCGCCGACGCTCAGGGCCACTACTGAGCGCCGGCCCCTCCGTTTCCCGGGGGTTTGTAGCTGCACGGAGCGATGCATCTCTTCGCCCTTGTCCCGAAACGTGCGTGGTAAACGCACTCTCCGGCGTCTCCACGCCGGCTCGCCACAGCCGTGTCCGGCCTCCGCCACGCTTTCTTGACTGCCGGTGGGCCGCTGAGCGTCGCGGCTAACGTTTCTGCACCAGGCTGTTGTGTAGCCAGGAAAAAACGATCCGCTTCCTCAGCCAAGGCACGGGGCTCCGTGACAGGCGTGTTGGCCAGCGCCGTCTGGACCCGGGGAGGGAAGTGACGCAGGAAAATCTCCGTGAATAAAATCCGGGGATCTTCCCCCCCTAGCAGATTTAGCATTTTCTCCATTAGCTGGGATGGCTTGCTGTCTCCTAGGCCTTTAATGTCAAGTATCTGGCGGGCCCTCTCCTTAGCAGATAAGCTAAATGTCTTAAGGAGAAGGGCCTTAATCGCCTCATATTTGCCATGATGTGGGGGGGCTGCGATGAATCCCACCAACCTGGACGACGCAGAGCTGCCCAGCGCTGCTACCACATGGTAGTATTTCAGGTCACCGTCACGGACCTGTCGGCAGGCGAAGTGCGCCTCCAGTGCCCTCCACATGTGCGAACCATGCCTCCGCGGCGTGCTCCCAGAATTCCGGCAGCTTTACGAATACATCGCGTTCAGCCATGCTCGTTAATTTCTCGGAAAAGTCAGGGTCACCAGTGTCGTGCCAGGAAAAGGGAGTCGGAGTATTAAGAACAGAGTTCCAATCTTTATTAGCCATTAATAACAGAGAGGTTATCACATCAACTGCTCTGCTTGACGAGCTAGCAGGAATGGAAGCTAACGCTACCGGTGTTCCCACTAAAGGGTCCGTGTGGCAACACAATACGAGAGGTGAATTATGTCCAATAACGTGTCACCACAGTGTTTTATATTCAAGGTAATCAAATTCATTTTAAGTTATCAATTGTTTGTTGCATCTTAATTTCTCAAAGTAAAAGACATGTTTTGAAAATTAAAACAAGGTTTTCAAAGCTTATTATGCTGATAATCCCAATGTGTGCAATGTTCTGCAGTGCAGTATTCACATCACAGCAGGAAAACTGCCTGATGGAAATGTATTGTTGTAATATACCGGTAAGTTTCATTTTCTTTCCTCCCTTCCTTCCTCAGGCCTATTGACCATGTTATTTTCATTGTCTCTATGGTGACAGATAATAAACCCAGATTCACACCTCATAACGAGCCGTTTCCTGATTGACCGGAGCAAGAGGCTTCTCAATAAGGTCATGATAACAGGAACACCGTGAAAGGCTGGTCAGTTAACACATTGCTGCAGCCATGTGGAAAACGTTAGTACTGCAGCCAAACGGAAGGATAAAAATAGCTTTAAAAATATGTATTTTAGTAAACAAAAGTCCCTTTATATTGTCTATATTGTGTTTGTTTGTTGCAATGATATGGCTGATATAACACACTTTGAATTGTCTTCTTGAATTATAAAGTAATGATAGAGGTAGCATTGCCAACTGTAACTGGATATTAGAATTGAAATACATTTAACAAACATATATACCAAATCCTTTACTAATTAAATATAAATATATGTTGACATTATAACCATTTCTTATTTATTATATCTAAAAATACTCTTTCATTTCATTCCTTTATTCATATTGATTTAAAATCCAGTCACTTCAATTCATTTTAAACATCTTTTATTTATTAAGTTTTACAAATAAAGTAACAAATTTCATTGTATTGTAGCGCAAAGTTTTTTTTAATATGAAGCTTGAACACTCTATACTTAGTGCAAAACATACCGTTAGAGGCTGCCGATGACTCCCTATGTATTCTTTTTTCTTTCATTCATCCATCTGTTTTTTTAATCCAACCACTTTGTACAATGTCAAACACGATACAGACAAATGAAACCACTGAATCAAGTTAGGTGCCGCTACAGACATTAAAACTGCTGATAAAACAAGTGAGAAATAGAAAAGCAAAACATCAGAGAAAGCAGAAACGTAATCAACATGTTGAGAAATGTTCTTCAGTAACAGAGAATCTGTTGCTGTGCTTGAGACATCATTGCACAGGAGCAAGCTACATGAAACAGCACGGAGACGCAGAGTCAAGCTGACCTCAGATCTGTTGGAGCACTGAAAGGCATTCTTTACATGTTGGCACTTCTACAGTAAAAAGCAAAACAGATGAAGTGAATCCTGAACAGGCAAAGCTGTGAATCTGAATGTAAAACAACTATTGCTACACTGTATGTTTCACCAGAAAAATAACTGTTTCCACTTTAACTTCAGAAAACGTCACAATAAGAGCACACAGCCGACTGTAACTTTAAATAATATTGCATTGTAGCTGCTGCACAGTAGGAATTCCTCTCATAGGAATTATGTAGTAGACACAGCAGAACATGATCACACTTCCACTGTGGAAATCATTCGAGGCTCGAGTAACAGCAAAGTGAAAATCCTGGCAACCAAAACAGCTCCAGTGAGTGAAAGCAGAAAAACAAACAGCATTTATCTATGTTTTATTCTTTACCTCTGATGGCACTGAGTCCGTGACATCATTAAAGGTTTGACAAATCATCATGACCAGAACTAAAGAAAAGTGTCTCAATGATTATTCACAGCTTCAACCAAACTTGCCTAAGTAGGTAAAAATGTGCATTATAACAAATGGGAAATGAAAAAAAAACTCCCAAGAAACAAGCAAAAGCTATGGGTTTTGTTTGTAAAAATAACTTAAAAGTAACCTTTTTATGGTTTATATATGAACCCAGAACACCTTTCCAAAAGAAACTAAACAGTTTTAGGTTAATGTCAGTTTGTACCAGATATGTTTCATTTGCACAAATGAAAGAAGAAGAAAAGAGGACAGGGTGTCAAAGGCTTTGAATCTCAAGCAGCCATTATCACTATCATCATTTTCTCACCGGCATCATTCCCAATACAATCACCACCACACTGTGCGGCCCTTATGTTCAAACATTGACACATTTTTGGTTTACATAGTCATTTCTTTGAATGGTGCAGCTTCAGAAACACACCGTGGGAAAGAAGTGGATCAAATATATTCAAACCTTTTGCAGACTTTTTAACCAATAGCAGCAATTTCCTGATGAGGAGGCATTTTCAAACAAATCTGTTAAAGGACTGTATAGGTTTGCTGGCCTCGTAAATGCTTTGTTTGGGATCAAATGGGATGACAATGGTTAACACTTGAGGAGCGAGAAAACAATATTTTCTTAAATACTGAGACAGTTTGGGTTATTTTACATGAGAAATGTCTGAATTCCTTTGCTTCTCAGTTTTCTTTTCACTAGTTTAAAGTAGGAGGGTCTTAGTTGGAGTGCACCGATCAGGATATAATGACAGTTGGTAGCTTGTTTGGTCACTACCAAATCTAAATGATTACTTAATCCAGAGGCCAGTGTCATCATTAGCCACTCACTCTTGACAAGCCATCCTTTGAAATCTATACTCCTGTGCCTCTAAAATACAGAGTGGTCCAAGCTTCAAATACAATCTTTAAAACTCCTGCCTTAAAAGTCAAAAAATATTCCCGCCCCATTTCCCCCAATATCTACATTTTAAAATGGCACTGATAAACTCTTATATTTAATCGAGTTGAGAGTAACTGGGCCTTATCGTGTGTAGTTTTAGCACCGCAGCAGGCCTCTCTTCACAGAAACATCAGCCTTTTGCAATCTTAAAGGGTCGATCTGATTGGTTTAAATGGCAGCAGAGGTTAGGTCAATTCATCCTTCTATCAATTCAAAGAGCATAGTTGGGGAAGCAATGTATCTTTCTGGGGAAAATATACTAAATCATTCTGAAATCCAAGAGAATGAACCACACCCCAGCTGTAGGGCACGCTGCAGCAGCTCACACACATTAGAGCTGCCTCTCCATGAAGCTCCACCAACACCAGGTCCAATCAGCACCCCTGACTTCAAAGTGACCCCCCCTTAAAACTCTCCACACAAGCCGTCAAGTGTGCTTACTTCAACCCAAGTCCTCAACCCCCCCCACGGAAACAAGCAACAGGAAGTATGCAAGGCACTAGTAAGTCTCTTCAGTTTACACCGGAGGCTCTAGGGGAGGGTCGGGAGCGAAAGAAAGCAAAAACTAAAGACAAGACAGACTTTTTTTTTTTTCAAGTACATTAAAGTGGACACCATTGGTTTATACATTCACATTCATCTAACAAAACCAGGGGAGAAAGGGAAGAGGAGGGCTATTTAAAGTGTCTGAAATATAAGTACTGTATTAAGAAAAAAATAGCTTACTTTGTTATCTAAATATCAACTATCCACTCTGTTTTCTCTGTCATCGGGCTTGGAGGTCACTTCCTGCTTTCAATTCACTCACTTTTAGAAAGGGCGCTGACAGCGTGTTGATTGGCATTTGTTTCCGAGCGTGTCCTCAGTGGAGGATTATTGAAAAGAGGCGTGACCTTTTGATGAGATTGGCTGAAGGCAGTGAATTGAAAGGGAAAGGACCCCAAGCTGTTCTCCAGATGCTTTTGATTTTCTTTTATTTGTAATATCTCACCCATAACATAATGTTGTCCAACAACATTTGCTAATAATAAACAACAATAATCACAGTGTTTCCACATCGTACACCGATGTGTGCGTATAACAGGTCCATCGACAGAACACATTTTTGTTTCTTTTTTTAAATAGAATAATAATCATTAACAACAATATTTATGACAACAATGTACGCAAATATTTCAACACAACTGTTGAAACCAACCCAATGGAGTTCTGAGGCATTAGTCTGTGTCTGTCTGTTAAAGGGCTGCTACCATAGGCTGCTACGCCTCCAACAATGTGTGTGTATTTACATGAGTCTGTGCATGACTGTGTGTGTATCCATGTGTGTTTTCATGAATGTCTCATGCATTATATGTGTGTGTGATTGCTAGCTGGGGGCAGCGAGCAGAACAAACCCAACAAAACAAAAACAGAAAACAACAAAATGGAATCATCATGGCTGACATTCTAAAATATAAACAGAGACAAACTGTACAGGGACTCTGATATTATTCTGACAACAAGGCCACTTTGTCACGCTGAGTTCTCTCCCTTGGGCTTGTTTTAATCTCTAAAAGGTTTCTGCTGTTATTGCTTCAAATGGCAACAGAGAGGTGGAGAGAGAAATAGAGGAAGAGGAGGAGTGGGGATTGTGAAGAGGCGTTTGGTGTCCTGTCCATTCATCACTTTGTAAAAGGTGCAGATGAGGTATTATTTAAGCACGCTCGCTGCTCTCCCTCTTGGTCCACTTCCTTTCCTCCATCTGTTTGAATAGTTGGTCAGAACAAGGGAGGAACAAGACACTGAAGGTAACAGAGGAGTATGTTTGGTTTTTGTCACGCAAGCTGACCAGTCAAACCCCACCGAGGGCTGCACTGTTCCTTCTCTAAACCAGCTGGACGTCTCCAGAAGCTTGTCTGTACATTTTGTGTGCTTTGAATTGAGGAAAACTTCCAAATTCCGATTACTGAAGAAAAATACTTCCTGAATTTAAGATTCTGTTCTCTCTGCTCTACTCTCTCCGATATCAAAGTTCGCCTTTAGTAGCTTGCATTTAAGAGACGCAAACAGCTTGATTTGAGTGTTATAGCCTCGATAAACTAGTAAAGACAGCCTTAATGCGAAGGCCATGGTATGGTATCCACCATAGCTCTTCTTTTTGTATTCCATTTGGAAAACTGCATTGTTGCATGTTCCAATCTTCTTTGAGAGCTTGAGATTGATCTCAATACTCTGAGAGCCAAACGTTTACTACAGCATTAGAAGCTGCAGTAAACGTTTAAAGGTGCTGTTGGACATGCTGCTGGCCCCCCGCCCCCCCCCCCCCCCACCTGATGTAACGTCTCCCTCTGCTGTCTCACAAGGGTGATTGTGTGACAGGCCTTGTAAAGACTTGTTCTCTCCATTTAGAGCATGTAATGGAACAAGTGTGACTGAGCCATAAGTGCACACACACAATACCTCACACACAGTTATTTAACAGCATTTCCGCACCCTGTTGAAACCTCTTTGGCCTTTTAACATTGCACTCAGTCTTTTCTTTATCCTTGAGCATTTGGCTGGCAGTCACAGCCCTGACTGTAAAACACAGCAGAGCAGGAGAGTGTGTGTGGACACACACACACACACACACACACACACACACACACACACACACACACACACACACACACACACACACACACACACACACACACACACACACACACACACACACACACACACACACACACACACACACACACACACACACACACACACACACACACACACACACACACACACACACACACACACACACACACACACACACACACACACACACACACACACACACACACACACACACTGTGGAGATGCTGACACATCACATTCCTGCTGTCTTCACTCCTCTTCATTTTCTTTTCATTTCAAACTGTTTCCCCCCCCCCCCCCAGCCTGTAACACTCAGTCCAGTCGGGCCGTGATTCAAACCAGCCCCCCCCGGGCCCTACGTGGTCCTCAGGTTGGGCCCCCCCGGGTTGCTAACCGACTTCTTGAGGGAGTTGGTCAGATGGAAGGCCTGGAGCGGCCCCTGCCCGGGGATCTGGCCCTGCCCACTGAGTGAGGGGGGGTAGGGGCCCAGGGGCTGGGAGGTGCTGACCAGCAGGGGCCCAGGCTGCCCCGGGGCCTGGGGGAGGGTCGACGACCCGGACCACTGTGCGCTGTAGGCCGAGGTGGGGGTGTAATGGATGAACTGGGGGGGTTGGGGTTGGGGTTGAGGGGGGGCGGAGGAGGCGGGGGGTTGGCACAGGGAGCCCTTGCGGGCGGCCAGAGAGGTAGCAGTGGTGGAGTTTGTGGGAAGGTGGGCTGACCCCCCAATGCTGCTGGGACACAGCTGACCGGGGGCGGAGAACTTCCTGCCAAGACTGGCTGACTGGATCACCTGGAGGGGGGGGGGGGAAATGAGGAAAGACTGTAAATCGAAAACATGTATAGCTTTTTATGACTTTCAATCTCTAATTTGTGATTTGGACAGCTGTTTGTCCCTTAAGCTGAAGGAGTCATTTTTAGACTGGGTTAGGTTAGGGCAAAATGAAGATTTATTTTTTTGTAACGTCAATTTTGAAAACAGTTGGGGGCCCAAAAGTCCTAGATTCATTGCATATTAGCTGGTTTTGCGGATTCAATATTTTGCATAATACAATCCTTTCCATAGTCCATGTGTTTGAATCCAGTTATGAATATCAGTTATCTTTAATCAAATGAGCCCAAACGAAAAGATAAACGTGTTAGTTACAGATGCCCTGGATGGTTTGTAAGTTATCTATGCATATAATGAAGCTAGAATGTATAGTCAGCTGCGCCATGTGCACTTAATGTGAAGAGATGAAGGTGAGGCCCCTGACAGGCCATGATGATCACATGTAAACTCACCTCGTAGCTGTGTCCCTGTGCTGGGGCCTGCGGCAGCTGTTTGGCACTCCTCTTCCCCTGAAAAAGTTGAATATTTAGTTAACTCACAAAAAAAGTGATTTTCTAAACATCAAGGATCAATATCAATCAATCATCACATGTTTTGTCTGGAACGCTAAACACAGGAAGTGGGGAATCATTAGTATAACACCTTCTGCTACAGTGAGAAGAATCATAGAACAACCTGTGAGAGGTTCATGGCGTCTCGGGCCCAGTTGTCCACCAGTTTATGGAGGTCATCGGTGAAGGTTCCTTTCCTCTGGTGGGGGGCAGACATGCTGGGGGGCAGGGACTGAGAGCCCCCCTGGCTCTGACACAGACCCCCTGACCCACTCACTGCGTTGGTGCTGTTAGTCCCTGTGGGGGGAGAGCGAGACAGAAGAGCAAAGCATGAGAGATATGTTCAAACTAAAACATGATAGTTGATGTTATCCTATGCACTTTCTGTCTTGACTGTTACATGGGGGAGGAGGCTGGCCGGGACAACGTGTTTAGGGTAGGTCAGCATGTGGTCATGGAATTATATTATTTAATTGTAATGATGTAAATAATGATAACAGACAGGAACATGAGAAACACTATGTCACTAGAGCAACATTTAAAACAGATCATTTGATCAACTAATGTGACAAAACTCAACCTGTTTCAGAATATAACCATTTAAATATCGCAGTGTCACTACTCTGTGATACACTGGCCCGCCTGTGATATGCTCCCTGCAGCCTTCACACACAACATGCTCTTATGTTTAACCACAAGATGGCACTCAAGCTCTGTGACAGCTGCTAGTTTGCTTTTTGCCAACCCAGAGCCTCAAACACATCAGAGCAAATGAACTGCAGAGAAAGCACACACACCAGGCTGACTGCAGGTCAGTGCTGCTGAACATGTAGCCTCTGTTTAAGTTACCATTATCTATTATAAGATAACAGTACTCAAATTAAAGCAGGTGCTTCACGTTAGTGTCTCTCTACTAACCCAAGAGGAAACAAAATCAGCCTATGCTGAGAGGTCGGAGGAGGACAATTATGAAATATTACTACACTCTGCATGTGTATCTTTATGATTAATAGATATCCCCCCGGTTATTTTACTACCGTGAATACTGTCTAATCATTCAATAGGTTTTTATATTTCTCTATCATCCTTCCTCTACCATCGCTTCAAACGAGACTAAAGATAAAGTCAACTGATAATAACAGAATATGCAGGCATCAGCCGGTAAAACATAATCATACAGCTGTTCTGACAGAAACCGGCATGTCATGCTGAATAAAATGGAGGAAAATAAGAATGGGGAGACGCTGAGTCATGACTGACTGCAGCAGCATGGAATTCTGGGCAATGTAGTCAAGACCACAAGCCATGACGAGGGAGGAGAGGATAGGGAGGGGGCAGAGGGGCAAACAGCAGTGTGTAATAGCTTGCAGGTGCATGCACCGTTTGCTTTGAATTTGTGATGGCTGCTGGATTCAGTTATTTCAGTCCTCAAACTGGGTGTGAAACTGTGATCGTTCCATATCAAATGTCTACATAGAAAAAACAGTAGCTGACATAACTGAATCACATTGATCTCAAATCCAGCAGAGGGTCAAAGTTGAAATCTAAAGGGCATTAGAGGAGGAAGCGCAGGAGAGCGAGGATGGAAAGGGGGATTGATGGAGGGAGGGAAGACCAAAAAGAGAGATAATTACTACAGAGCTGGTTGCAGGGGCACACTTTTTTCACCATCTTCCCTGTGCAGCCGGAACACAACGATTGGAGGGTTTGGAGAGAGTCAGAATTAAACCCACGACATCCACACACAATGCATCCCAGGATGAATATTTGAACTTGAAGCAGTCGATAAACAAAACCTCGGGGTTGAGTTGCCCAGTAACATCTTCACACAGACATCAGTACCTTGCCACACAGTGCTCTGTAAAGCAAAGTGCAGTTTTTAAATGAAAAGTGTGTCTGCTGGGTGATACTGACCACAGGTTGCCCTTTTTATACTCATCTAAAGATGTTCTTCCATAGACAAGACCAAGATATTTAGGCAAATGCAGACACATATAAGCACATTTACATATAAATACTGAATAGATCAATCTGGTTTATTATATTTATCAGTAAACCAAACTAAGACCTTGGCCACTTCCTAAAGAGGACAGTTTGAATGTTTTGAAGTGGGGTGGTATGACTTCCTATACAGTAGATGGTGGTCGGCATTCCTCCAGTTGGGAGAAACAGACAGGCGTACCAAACAGTGTTGGTAAAGTGCTGCCGGTGTACTGTGGCCTGAAGACGCTTTGGGTAACCAACCCCTGGCTCTGATTCTGAGACCTCTCTACAGCTCGCAGGCCCGTACCAGAACTGGGTCCAAATTAAATATGTAAGTACGCTGTTCCCTGAGCTCTGAATCGCTGCACACATCTATCATTAAGTCAGAACCAAACAAAATGGCCATTGAGTTCTGTTTTAAAGATGAATAAAATAATGAATACATTTCCAATTGACATCACTTTTCTTCGACCTGTTTATGAAAAAGGACAAGTGATGATCTTTAAGACCCAGCTCTGTCTCTCTCCCCTCCTGTCTGTGCAGTGACAGGGGGACAGGTGAGGGAGAGACGGGGGAGGAAAGGGAGTGAGGGAAAGGAGTGAGAAAGGGTCGAGCTGCAGAGGGTTCAGAAGCATTCATAAACATCTCTTCATAAAGCACAACACATTTAAGTAACAATATCAATTTAGAAAACAAATAAACATCTGAATCAGGAAAATATCAAAGTATATGAGAACAGAGCTGTGCTTCAACGGGTCATTGCAATAAATCAAGTTCAAACTAATAATCTCTTCATAAAGAACCAAAGTGTACAGCAGAAAATCTCAAGTCATCAGGAGTCAACTGGTCTTTCCCTGTTAGTGTGCTTGTTTTACAGAGACAAGAGTTTAGAAATGGAAGCACCCAGCATTAGAAATCCAGACTGACAGACAAACAAGACGATCACACATTGCTAACTGCCAAAAGGGCTAGTTATCAATTAAGCTACTTGCACAATCAATGTGTAGCCGATGCTTTCCCAGGGAGCTTATTAATGTTCATGCAATGATTTCTGGTTATGATTTTGTTTTGTATTTTTGATGATTGATAAAAGTGTGTCTGCAACCCTTAGAATTCCAGGGCTTGTAGTATAAACTGCACTTGCTGCTCCTGGCTGTCAACAAGTCAATCAGGGTGGTAATCTGAAGGATTTCACAATGCTCCATGGCATTACAAATCACAATTTTTGTTTGGTGATCAGCCTGACATGCTCCACCCTGCCTGAAGATAACACCCGCAGCCTAAAGTGCACAAGATTGGCATTATATGTGAAGTTAAGAGATTAGTTATTTGTCATGGAGGAAAGAAAGGGAGAGTATACTGAGAGTATAGAGGGAGTGGAAGAAGACTAAAACGTCAGTTAAGATGACGATGGGAAGCTCTAGGATGTGAATTATTTTTACATTGGGCTAACTTTCTGCCTCCTTAAGTAAGCTTTTATCCTGAGATTTTCATTAATTTTCCAACATGAACAATAAGGATTTTTGTAAGGAAGATACGAATAAATGTAAAAAACATCTGAATGCTAATTGTACCTGCATAGGGCAGCACACGTAGTTTAAAAGTGTTGATTTAAGATAGTAAAAGTCTGCAAGCCCAGGGTGAGATGGTTTTCTATTAATGCCTAAAAGCTAACTTGTTTTGACACTAATGATATCAGTAGCAAAAGGTCTTCCTCCATCAAAGAAGGAAACCCAAGGGAAGACAGGATGACCGTGACTTGACAGATACAGGAGTACAAAAGTAAGATCAAAAGTAAGTAAGGACGACGGGTCAAAAGAGAAGAGCAAAGAAATAAAGCGTTACACACAAAGAGCCAAGCAGGGCGTACTCAGAAAGCGCGTCCTCCTGCCGCCAGGCTTGAAGGCCAAACGCTCCGAACCCCAGCTGAACTTTACACAGCCTGAAGAGAGGGAGGACGGGAGGAAGAGGAGGAGAGAAGAGGTGAAGAAAAGGAGAGGTGAAGATGAGATATTGAGAGGAGAGGAAAGCAACAACAAAAAAACAGATAAAAAGAAACAGAGTGGAAAAAACGAGGACAGAAAAGGTATAGATGAGAGGGAAGGAGAGAGAAACAGGTGAAGGAGTACAAAGGTCACAGTCCATTAGCCCATTTTAGAAACAGCTAGAGAAAGATAGAAACAGTGTGAGAAGTGTATTGTTGTGAGAGTGTGAAGGCAAACCAAGTGCATGCATCAGTGTGTAAATATCATGTTGTGTGGAAGCTGATGAGGCCTACAGGGATCAACAATGGCCTACCTGGGGTGGGAGCACACAGGCTGGGCACAGAGAGCGCCGTGTCGCTGGTGCAGGCCGAGCACACGTTGTTGCTGGAGGGAGAGGGTTTGAGAGGCTGGAGCAGAGTACTGCTGCCCGAATCGGCTAGTCCTCCTGGGGCTAACAGAGCCAGCGGGCCGGGGGGCAGGGTGGGGGCGCTCTGGGCCGATAAAGTGCTGCCTGGAGACGCCACAAGGCACAGGCAGGAGAGGACAGGGCAGGAAGGACGCACCGCAGACACACACACACACACACACACACACACACACACACACACACACACACACACACACACACACACACACACACAAAGACAACACACAGATAAGAAACCCGTCACCACAGACATTTCCATAGACAACCCCCCCACACACACACGACCACACACAGAGAGAGACAGACGGGGAAAGCAGTCAGAAATGTTGAAGCTCTGAGCCTGCACCAACAAACACCCACATATGCACGTGTAACCAGCAACACACACACACATGTATGTGCACATGCATGCATAAACACAAGAAACAGTGTAAAGTTAGGGTGAACGTTTTTATCTATTCTTGAAGAAGTGTACATTTTAAGATTAGCGATGCTGGCAGCTATGTTTTAATGATGGCGAGAATATTTAAAATCCTGGAAACATTTTGAACCAACTGCTACAAGGCTATTTACCACTAGAAGAGAGAAAGAAATGGTGTTGCTTCTGACAGAAGAGCGTACCTGGTTGTAACGGACTCTTGCTGCTGTGCGTGGAGCTGGTTCTGGACGATTTGGAGGATTTGCTCTTTGTAGGTCGTCTTCTCCTTCCAGTCAAGCCTATAATTGGTGGGAGCACTGCAGCTGGAGGAACCTGCATGAAAACCAAAGAAAGAATGGTTGAGAGATATGTACTGTATTTGATGCTGTTCATAGTGTCTGCACTAGAGATGTTAAGATTCACCGATTCGCATCGGTGCACCGGCATAAACGTTCAAGATGCGAGTGCACCGGTTGAAAGAGTGCACATCGGCTACAGTTTGGGTTGAACCGGGTTGAACTCGCGATGCATCGATTGCGTAGCGTCTTTGCATCGGTAAAAAACCGATTCATTCATATAAAATCCCCTAATCTTGTCAACGCTCAGCAGAGACGATCTTTGATATTTGCTTCGCCACTACGGAGGCCGAGAGTCTCAGTTATCAACACACACGGAAGTCGAGGAGAAAGAGAAACACAGCGCACCGAAAAATACCTACAAATCAAACGTTTGGCAACACTTCGGATTGTTCAAGAAAGACGGTGTAATAGTCCTTTATGCTAGGCTATATAGTTGACCGCAGGTCATGGAGAGTAATAAGGTATCCGTAGACCTTTGTATGAGGTATCTTTATTACTTAACAGGTCTACAGCCATGATACATAGATCCGTCCTAGATGCGGGCTTGCATACACACAGTATCACTCCGCAGCCGCACCCCATCAGTAACGTCCTGATGGTATATGTGCGCGGCACAGACGGTCAACTTGAAAAATCGCTCGCAAATTGTTAACGATGCCGAGCCGGTTTAAAGTACACAAGTAGTACGAGGAACTTAGCGACGCACATAAAGAGGCGACATGGGGTCTGCGGCTGAAAAGAGAAACCTCAAAGTTAGACATACGAGTTAAATCACTCAGTGAGGTGTTCTGTCAGAGAGAGTGGTGTTTAGTTTACAGCAGCCTGTGACGGCCAATAATAATTTAAATGTATTCCTCACTGTAAGCAGTTATGAAATACCTGTTTGTGAAAGGTTATTTGTATTATTTATTGTTCATATAGAACCCACCGCTTTCTGCTCACTGGTGAGTTAGCCTATGAATGAGTGTTAAGCACATCAGGCTGGCAGCTGTATGGGCATTGCTCTATGGTAGCTGTTATTTGCACATTGTTAATCATGAGCAATGCATCCTTACATTGTTTAACTGTGAGGTGTTATACAATTGTACTCCGGAGAGCTTTTAAAGGTAAAAAAATAAACGGCATGATGGGATGTGCAGTACCAAATATGTAAAGCACTTTTTTGTTAATGTATGATTTGCTGCATATAAGGAATAAAACAAAAATCCTCTGTCGTACCAAATTGAAGTATCATTATTTTTGCATCGTGTTGAATCGCATCGTATCGCACCGAATCGCATAATGTTGAATCAAATCGTATCGAACTGTATGGCAACAGGGGTGAATCGTATCGTATCGCATCGCCTGGTGTTTCAAATGTATCGTTAATGTATCGTATCGTGGCAACGTATCGAGATGCGCATCGCATCGGCCTCAGTGATGGAGATGCACATCCCTAGTCTGCACTGATGAAACAAGGAGAGATACCTTTCCCAGCTTTGTAAAGAGACTGTCTATTTCCTCCTTCTGGCGGGAGTGTAAGGCCTGAATCTCACGCATGTGCCTGGTGGTAAAAAGAGGGAACACAAACATATTAATAAAATCTTGACAGGCAAAGAAAGAAAAATATAATCAGGGTAAGGAAGCAGAGAGAGATGAGGAGGGCTAAGTGTTCTGGGCAGTGGCATAGCCACCATAGGGCCAGGGTGGGCCAATTTTTGTTATTATTATTATTATTATAAAAAAATGTATTCACCCATTGAGAATATCCAAGCATTCAAAGTGAAATTCAAGTGAACAAATATCGAGTTGAATTAATGTTGTATGTGTTTTTTAAAACTAGTCTATGGTTCCGGCGCGCGCCATAGTAACGTGAGAGAGGCAGAGAGCTGCCTGCAGGGACACGCTTTTCTGTAAAATGTGCAGACATTTCCGCAGCCCAGGAGCTGAAGGTGCATTTACGAGGGATGGATATGTAGACTGGAAGCACCTGCGTAACTCGTTGGAGAGACATAAAAAAAGCGAGGACCACTGCAAGTCCATGAGCAGGTTTGAATGTTACAACCTATGGTTGCTGTTAGTGCAATACAAGAGTAAATAACCCAATTTGTGTTCTGTGAAACTGAAAAGGATATTACGTTGTTTTTGTTACTTTCGTTGCAGTTGTAAATATGTCTTAAATGTAATTTAGGTTAACTTCCTGTGTTATTTAGATGCTTTTATTTTGAAGGCGAGTTTACACTGTTGATAGGAAGTTGTTGTTACTATGGAAACAACGTGACGGAGAAAAGGAGCGGAGATTAATCTACATATAAAGACGGAGAAAGTAAAGGATAAAGTTTATGTTTAAGTTTAGCATCCCCCGAAGAGGCACAAAGTTGGTATTAACTATAATATAAACATGTAGGTTGTGTCCTAATTCGTTTGTATGCTGTTTTGTAGCTTTGCTGTCTGTTTACAGTTAACATTTGGTAGTATGCTAAAGTAATTCTAATACGGATGGAGCCTAAATGTATTTGCTATTTTTGTGTCTTTATAGCTCTTACGTTGATATTGGAGATTTCAATCAATTCATATCATCAGTCAAGTCTTCGATCATTATTCGGAGGGAAATGCTACAACGATGCTTGGCAATGGGCATTATTATATACAGGGGTGCACACAACCTTTTTGCCCTGGTTCTCAAAGGAGCACCTGGAGATGTTGCTTTGTGCGCATCCTTAAAATGAAATAAACCGGACCTTTTGAGGGGTACTTGACTTTATAAACGAGGGGGGGGGGGGAGTTGCGCTAGTGAGCACGCTCATGGACTGTTCACCGGAGCCTCGCAGCAGGGTTACTGTGCGGAGTGCATAAAGCAGACCCTTCACACGATAGCGAGGGGGTAGAGCGAGGGATCGACAGATGCCGTCGTGCTCGCGGACGGATTAAAAAAATCAAACCTAAACGGCTTACGAATTATACTTTGGCGGCCGTTAATATACCTGGGTGGCCCGCCCAGGTAAAGTCTATGTGTGGGAAACCCTGCTATCTTACCAGTTCATATGCAACTCGCAAATATCTCTCTCTCTCTCAATGTTGGTGCGCAAATGCGCCTTTTTTCAAATGATCCGGTGCTCCTTTTTTTGTGGCGGGTGCGCATGCGCACCTGCGCACCAGTTATGTGCAGCCCTGATTATATATTATTATTATAGGCCAGCCCTACTTTAAAGTCATTTTTCCCCCTGGAAAAAGCTGGCCCACCCTATTTTATACAGGCTCGCCCTAAAGTACATTTCTGCCTACGCTACTGGTTCTGGGAAGTGCTTAACATCCCTTTTCAAGAAAAGAGGAAGAAGCTAGAAAAATAAGTAATGAAGGAAAGTGGTTTGTTAACCAGAAAAGAGAAGAACAGCCCACTATTTCTGGGGGCACAGAAATAGAAAAAGGAGAAGAAAGAAGAGAGTAAAATCTAGTTTATAGCAGTTTGACTTAATAAACAAAAGGTGACGGAGAAGTGAAAGATTGATTGAAGTGTTGAGAGGACAACAAGTCTGTAATATCTCTGAGATGCTTTGAAAGAGGGGAGGGGTTACTCACTTTTCTGTGAGGTGGCTGACTTCCAGTTTGAAGTCTTCATCCTCAAATTCGGAGTCGTTGTCGCTGCTGATGTAGGAGTTATTGAAAGAGTTGTTGTTTAAACTGGGCAGTGACGCTTTATGAGTGGAGTCTGGACTCAGAACCTGCGCAGGGTGACTGGGTCCATTAGCAGCCGGGGAGCCAGGTGGGGGGGTCGGCCCTGACTCCAGGTTCTGCTCCTGGGCACGACTGACTGAGAACCTACCAACACGGGCCTCTGGGCTGGTGGTGACCTGATATAGAAGAGTGAAAATAATATTGGTAGGACAAAGAAAAGGGAAAATAGCATTAGTTTATACATGTGGTCAGTGCTGGGGGAAACACGTTACTGTAACCAGATTACATTTGTCTGTGTTACTGTTGATAGCAGCAGTAATAATATTTCAGTTACTAAGCACAAAGTTATATCCTTGCTTTGGATACTTTAACTATCTGAATAACAGGAGACAGAGAAATAAATCAAACGTCCTTTTTCTCTTTCACTACACTCGTGACTTCATGGATGATGAGATGGACCAGTAATGTCAGAGTCTCACAGCAGAGATAAACAGGCGCAGCAAACATCATTGAGGAAAGTCTGCCACCCTCTTTCCGAAACATGTTGAGGAAGATACAGGTAACAGGTGGGCGGCCATCAGATAGGAGAACCTTTGAAGCTACCTGGACCAGTGCTCTGATGAAACTGAGCTAAGAAAACAGTGCTGATGTTCAAACGGAGATCTACGTCAGGATTGGCTTTATTAGTAAAGGATTGGTGCTGATCCGGGATAAATGAGGTTCAACTTTATATTGTTATTTCTCATTGGATTTATGGTGCATCTCAGGTGATGTTATAGAGTCCAAAAGTAATGTGACTAGTAGTATAACTAATTACTATCCGCAGTGACTCATTTACTAAGGGATTACTTTTTTTAAAAGCAACTAGTAATGTGTAATGCATTACTTCTTTAGAGAAACTACCCCAACACTGCATTTAGTAAAGAAACCCTTCACCCAGTGCATTGCACGATCACAAACAGGAAATACCTGGAAGCGTCCGATTGTGGTGGTGGGGCAGGGTGAGGTGAGGGGGGAGGGTTGTTTGGACCCCCCCTGAGAGCGCTGAGGAGGTCCATCAACAACATCCCCTCCTTTTCCTTTTCTGAGAGGAGTCGAGGAGTTCCTGTGCAGTGTATTCTCCGGGCTGGAGAGACTTGAGGAGGACGAGGAGGAAGAAGATGACGACGAGGAGGAGGAGGAGGTGGAGGAAGACTCAGTGCAGGCCGGGCGGTGGACAGGAGGCGCTTCAGTGGCCAAGGACACCTGACCAGTGAGAGGAGTGAGGTGACAATGCAACAGAGAAGAAGAAACAGACAGTATGAATCGCCTATCACAGTGCGCTGAGATTTGTTACTAACTGTAAAGTACTTACTCATCACTGTACCCTGTATGCCAAGGCAGGTCTGCCTTCACTAACTGTACGGAGGCTCAGTCATTGGTACATGTTCATCTACAAAGCCATGTTGGGTAAACTACCATCTTATATCAACTCTCTGATCTCACAGAGAGTTGCAAGTAGCTATTGCCTGAGATCTCAGGATGTGTTTTTGTTACATGTGCAAAGTGCTAGGACTGATTTAGGTACGAAAGCGTTTATGTGCGCAGCTCCTCTTGCTTGGAACACTCTGCAAAAAGAACTGAAACTGAGCATCTTGGTTCCCTTGCATCGTTTTAAAGCTCGGCTAGATGTAATACAATTTGATACTCTTGGTACCTGTCAGTGTCGATAGGTTTGTAAATTGTACCCCTGTAATTATGTTATATGATGTCCTTTTTGTCTTCTGTTGTTTTTATGTTTTCATGTGTAACCGACTGCAGGTCTCCCTTGAAAAATAGATCGTTTGATCTCAATGGGATTTCACCTGGTTAAATAAAGGCTACAATGAATCAGCTGCTAACAGTGGAATAAACAGAGAACTTTAATCAACAAATGCAGGCAAAGAAGCATCACAACCTGAAATAAAACGTTTTTAAAAGTCTTTTATGTCCTCCTTTCACAAGCCATAAAAGGAAATGTATAGGTATTCTTGTAGGATCTGGAGTATGAGGGACATTTTACCTGAAATCTTCCCAGTTTAATTCCACCTGAATGACCAGAGGTGGACTCAGCTTCATCCAGAGAGAAAGGAACTGTGAGACAGATGTTACAGAAATTAGACATAAAAATAACACAAAGATAAAATAACAGATGTATTAATTTACATACTTGGTTGTCCCGCTGAATGCGTGCCACTGTGAGAGGCCTTGAGTGAGCAAAGAGGGAGAAGAAGGAAGTGGGTTAAAAGGAGTGTGAGTTAGCCGATTAACATCCAATTGTGTGTGTTTGGTGTTTACCTGTGTGTGTGTCTCTGGGCTGAGCGCTCTCCTCAACTGAGCATCAAGGTCCTCCAGAGGCTGCTGGGACTGGAAAAGAGACAGATTCACATTTAAACCCACCAGAAAATAATAAGATAACACACACAGGATTAGCCACTGAAGTTGATTAGCAATACAAGGGCTCGACTGAAAACACTTTTTATATATTTGACTGAAATTCAGAAGATTTAAGTGTGGGGTCTGTAAAAGGCATTATCCCTCTAAGTTTCATGAGCCCCCTCTCCTGAGCCAACACACACAACCCCAGGTAAGGTGAGTTGGAAGGCAAATCCCTTGAGCTCAACAGCAGCGGGATTATGTTGATCAAACAGGACAAGTCTCGGCTATGAGACTTACATAAAGGACGAGGAGTGAAAGATGATAACTTGGCTTCAATATTTTCCATCTAAGAAATACAAGTCTCACTATCAAGTGGTCACATGGTGTGGCTATCTTTAGACACCAGCATACACAGAGGCCGAGGCAACTAAATGTGCTGGAAACTAAATGCACTTCTCTGATTGGAGGTACTTCTCTAAGTTTCCATGTCTCTCATCCTTTTTTATTGGACTGCTGCTCTCTGAATCTAATCCTTTTATAATTTAAAGTAAAGTGCTAGTGTTAGTTGCTAGTTAAATGTCTGTATTTGATTTAATATGTCATTATTTCTTAGGTATATTTCAGGGTTAGGCCGGTGCTGTTAAATGTTCAGTGAGCACAAGGAATTCAAATTATTTTTTCCCAGCAGAAGCATTAATCACACACAACAGATGCATGGATGTGCCACCATAAGCATTACAGGCTCAGGTTACACACAGTGTTGCATTGCATGGGAAATAGAACTCTTAAATGGATAAAAAAAACACCTGTGTTAGACAAGGTCCGGGGAATGATGGCAGGAGTTCTGAAGGAGGAGAACTGGCCTGATCCCAGAGAAATAGAGGCCATGAAAAGACAGAGAGAGAGAAACGAGGGGGGAAATATTTGTAGAGGAGGTTATAAGAACAGCGTTTGTTGTACAGAACGTGAGAATAAATGTTCATGCAAGGAAAGTGAGTAGAAACATCTCGGAAAAACCTTCAAAGATTAAATGATGTGACTTCTTCAATTTGAAAGGTGTATTACTTTAAAACTATGCAACAGTAGCTGCCTACAGGATTAAATAATGGATACAATTTCCAATAGGTATATTGAAATAAGTAGTATTGCCATCTACAGTTAAGCTTGATCACTCACCGATGTCCTGGATAAAGGAGTTTTGGATGGAGTGGTCTGGCCAAAGGATGAAGCAGGGACGACTGTAGAAACTGAAATCATAAAATCAGTGAGCAGCAAAGTTATATCAGTTTCACCTACAGTAGATCATTTACAGAAACACAAACACATTCCTCTACATACCGATGGGAGCAGGGGTGGAGATGGGTGTTCCTGGTCTCTGGGCGGGGGCAGGGGAGCCCAGCGGCAGGGTGCAGGGGGGCTGAGGAGGGTTGGCCGGCTGGCTGGACACAGGTGTGGTGACAGATGTGCTGGAGGTAGGGCAGGGGCCCATTGGGGACGAGGTACCTGCTGCGTGGGCTCCAGACGCAGGGTCAGCAGCTGAGAGGTCTCCACCGGTGGCTGACCCCCCTCCACCCATGTCCATGAAGAGAGAGCGCAGCTTCATCTCCAGAGCCTGGATGTCGTCCGGCTTACCCTGGGACTCATTGAACGCCTCACACCTGAGAGAGATAACAATGAGTGATCTGCAATGATGCTCAATAAATGACCCAAAGCCCATGAAACACAATCACAACTAAAGCTGTTCGATGTTTGACAGAACATTTGAGGGATAGTTCGTATGTGTTGAAGTGAGGCTGATGAAGCACTTATCCATAGTAAAAAAAAAAAACACACAACATGGTGTACAACTTTAAAAGTTAGGACTTAAATCAGAAACGGTCTGATCAGAGAATAATAAGAGGATAATTAAACTGAGCAAGATATCCGTGCTTACTTTTGGTACGTGAACACTTACTACTCAGTCTCAATAAGGTCAGGGAGTAGATATTCTCACCTTGCATCACATTCCCCACAGTGTGTGTGCGTCTGCCCAGGCAGCGCTGCCGTCTGCGGCTGGGAGTGGACCAAGGTCGGTTGGACTGAGGGAACATTGGTGGTCACTGGCTGGAGCCCCACAACGGAGGAGGAAGAGGAGGGAGGGGTGGTGGTGTGGAAGGAGGTGGGGGGAGTGAGCCGTGGCCCTGGGATGGCAGTGGTGAGGATGACGGAGGAGGAGAGGGAAGCAGTAGAGGAGGAGGGGGGGGACACTGACGGATGTTCTGAGGAGACTTCACTAGCTAGAAGAGTGGAGGAAGGAGGCGAGGATACAGGAGTCTGGGCGGGAGGAGGGGAGGTGAGCAGTGGTGGGGGGAGGCCGGAGATGCTGGCAGGTGGTAAAGGGGAGGGGGCTGATGTAGCAATGACAGGATGAGACTGAGGCTGGGGGAAAGCCTGCGGCTGAATCTGTGCTTGAACCTGGGACTGGGACACAGGCTGGGACTGAAGGGTGGACTGACTCACCCCAGTGGGAGGAGAGGGGGAGGAGCAAGGATGGCTGAGAGGGACACTGGGCATAGAGGAGGGGGTGGAGGAGGAGGAAGGAGGAGAAAGTGAGGGCTCCAACACCTGCTCCTGTGGCGGGTTGAAACTAGAAGGGAGGAGAGCAGCAGTAGGATCCACAGTGGGAGGGACTGAGCTGGCCTGTGGGGGGGCAGTAGCTGCTGCAGGCTGCAGAGGGGGGTGGGTGGAGTGGATGGAGGCAGGGGCGGTGCTGGGTCCGGGGTCAAACTGATCCCGGTTCTGTCTGAGCTCAGAGAAGGCCTGCTGTAAGCTGATGGCTCCAGCTGACTGGGACAAGCTCAAACCAGTGGCGGGGGTCTGGGCTGGAGCTGCAGCTGGAGGAACTGCAACCAGAGAAACTGTGGTTTAATCCCCAATGCCCGTCTGGTTCACTGTACAATCTTTGGACAGTGAGGCAGTACGTTTATTTATAAAGCACATTTCATACACAGAGGCAACCCAAGGTGATTTACATAAAGATGTTCAAAGAGACACTGAAAACACAGACAGAGAAAAAGGGGAAGAGCGTGAGGGGCGACACTACTATTTAAAAATAATTATAGTATTCAGTATAAGTGTAATGTGTCCATAACTTTCTAATTCCTATACTTGACGACTATTTTATAAAAACATTACATCACAGCTACACATCGGGCCAAAGAAAGCCCCTAAGCTGTTCTTTGGTCACAAGAAACCGGCTCTGTTGTGAGCAGTAGCTAAACAATATCTCACTGTTCTATTAAAAGGTCATATTCTATCAAATTAAGCAATTGTCCGTGTGTTTTTGCACTTGGACGGATCATTTGGGCAATTTCCTCTAAAAGCATTACAGCTTTACCTGATGACTGTGGGAACATGTGTTTGTCTTTGCTTCCCTTTTTGGCCACCAGAGTAATAACAGGTTTAAAAGCAAACCTTTTATTCTAAAAGAAAATAAGTTAATTGCTGACTTTTGAAGGACAGACACACACACTCACACACAAACACAACCCTTACCTATTCCTGAAGGCCGTTGGCGGGCCGGAGAAGGGGAAGAGGGGAGTGTTTGTTCCCTCAGCCGGGCCTCAGGTACGGGGCTGACGATGAACCGCCGACCCGCTGAATGGACCACTTGTGCTGTTGCACTGGGAGAGATGTCTGCAGAGAGGAGCATGTCAATACATAGCATTGTTATTGTTAATCCCCGAGAGATTCATATGCACGCTGATATTCTACAATAGAGTTCATCAAGCCAAGGAAGCTTTGTGGATGTAAACTGGACACTTTACGGAGTATATCGAATTGGCAGGAACACTTTGAATGATTGCTAACACAGACGCTTAAAGTCAGGTGTAAAGCGTCCCCCTTTGGCATTTAAACGAGTGCTTTTTTTGTTTTGTTATTTTTACCTGGCATGGGGACAGATCTAGTAGGAATCTGCTGCGCCATATCACCTTCCATCTGTAGATCAACAACACAACATGAAATAAACACTAAGAGATACATTGTGTTAAATAAATAAAAGGTGCTATACTGCATATTAGCAGCTATTTAAACATTCATAAAACAACATCAGGAACCCATAAAAAAGACCAAATGAGAGACAGACATCAAGAGTGAGAGTTGTATTTACCTGGCTGTTTGAGTCTCTCTCCAGACCCTTCTCATCTGCGTTCTCTATCACCTCTCTGACCTGCTCAATGAACGACTCCCTCTCACTCTCCAGGATAAACTCACTCTGGACCTGCAGAGAAAAAGTCAGATTAAGTTGTGTGTATGTGTGTGTATATATAATGTGTGACAGAAACCATGCTGGTTTATTCTTCCTATGCCAGTGCGTTGCCACAGAGCTATAATTTCACCTCTTGTGGGAACCTGTTGATAACTCTCACAATGAAAGCACAAGGAAAGGAGCAATTATGTGTGTGGTCAGTGGTTTTAGGTGACAAAGAGGAGATAGCACGCACACTGGCATGTGAAGCATATTCCTTGGCCTGTCTAAATCATTATTTAGCTGACCTCGGGTTATCCCTATTATATAAGACTAGGGCATTGCACAAACATTGCACATTTTGAAAAACATGGCATATTTTGTGCCGTAGTTTCCATTTGTCTTTGAGTCAGTGATTTTTTTAGTTTTCTATGTTTGATTTTTCAAGATATTTTTGTATTAGTTTTTATTCTAATTACACTCTTCCCCCCCCCGTCATTTAGAAGTAAATTGCTCTTAGAAAGGGTGTACTCACCTTATTGTTATTATTATTATTAGGGTTTGTATTTAGTTATTTAAGAATCTACAGTGAAAATGTATTACCATGGGCACTTGAGTCTATCATGTTAATAAGCCAGATTTAGCCATAAAGACTAAGTTGCAAAGGCTAATGATTGCAGTACAAATTAAAGCACATGTCCTCAATTAAAAGCCCTTATTTTTATTGTCATTTGTCAGGGGAAAAACGTTTTCTTTTTATAACAATATAATTTGTCCCAATTATGTCTTGGACAGTACATTTTCAACAAAAGTAGTTATAATGAAAGGCCTCTGCATGGAATAATAAATGAATTAAGATGGTTGAAAGGAGAGCAAATCATTCTGAAGAGTTGTGGAGAAGATGAAACAAGTGGCGGAGTGTGTACCATGATCTGGGCGATCTCCTCAGGGTTGTCTCCGTCCAGGTCGAACCTGAAGGTCACCATCTTCCTGTTGTGTGTCTCCAGCTGACACTCTGCTACCCTGTCTCCTCGGTTGGAGATCTACACACGGACACAAATGTAGAAATACACAGAGAGAACATCACCATTAGAAAGAAGGAGACAGTCAAAATATCTCTATTGCAGGTTTCTATTTACTTTTATTGCAGCTCATCACTCACAACCAATAAACACTAGCAAAAGAAGAGTTATTGCTTTCATTAGGATTTATAGGACTTATGGGCTGTGCTATTACATTGAGGACATTGAGTTTGGCCTTGGAGGTCTTCTCATTGCGTGATCGACTTCGCACTGAACGCCTCTGATGTCTCTTGGTGGAGCGCCCTTCATGGCGACCCCCTCCTCCTCCTCCTCCTCCTCCTCCTCCTACTCCTCCTCCTCCCTCGTTTCCGTCACTCAGACCTGAGGCCTCAGAGTGGCCGCTGAGGCACAGAGGGGAAACAGAGATTTAATTGACAGGAAAATAGAAACTGACTCAGAGACGCCATTCAAAATGATTACATGTAATCAATACATGCAGGAGTTCAGACATTGTGTGTGAGTTTGCTCGTGCATCATATGTATTACCTCTCTATAGATGAGAGGACTTGAGGTGGCTGTAGTTGGGACTGGGACAGCTCTGAAGACTGAAACACACACCGACACATGAAAATACACATAAACACATCAATCATTTTGATGTGTCAACACAAAGAACAAAAAACAACAGGAAAGCATGAAGTACAAGCAAAGAGTGACACAAGCAAGAGAGCAATCTAGATTAAAGCATTATTTAAGAGGATTCATTTGAATGAAAATATATGAAGCCAAACAACAACTTCAAAATAGAGCAATAAACAAAAGGAGCAAAGCGAGAACTTCCCCAGAAGACGATAGTTTGTATTCATTATGTGCATACAGTATCTCCAATAACACATGCTACCCTGTTTCAATGTAAAGGTCTGTAGTAAGAGCTTTTGACTTTAGAAATCAAGTCAGAATGGAGTTGCACTCCTGCGTACAGTGATCCATTTTGTTCATGTGACAACATTGATATGCTCTGTGACTCCGCACCTGTTTGGGAAAGCTTTCCAACAATGACTGTTTGATTGAGGGTGTTGCTACACTCACACCATCAAACCTGTTCTTCTATGTTCAAAAAAAGTAAACCAGAATATTACCAGCACATCATCATTCATGTAATACATCTTCATATTTGCCACTGAGTTGCACTGAAATATGAATGTACTGTAAATGCAAACCAACAAAAAGCGACCAAAACCACCCAACATCTGAGCCATCCACAGATAACTGAAGTGGTTCATAATGCAGCTGTAATAGGGTCTTTCAATCAAAACGTACGAGGTGCGCAGGATATTGAGCATCATGCAACAGCAACTCCTAACAGATTTGTTCTTGAGCGGAATGTTCGAGTAATTTGAGATCATTTATCAATCTCTGTTACTACTCAGAAATGTCTGTCAGGTACAGATCTGATTTTTTAACCAAAGGGGGAAACACTTTTGCATGACAAAAATATATGATATAACATTTGTTATTATTATCCTGTCCTGCTAATTCACTTTTTTTATTGAATTAATGTTTTTTATTTGCTTATTTTGTTCCAAACACGCATGTATTTACGGTATGTAGTGTCTGGAAACATTCAGAAACTGACTCATGCAGCTGCTTCGAGATCTTTTTTCAATTTGCAGGACTGGAAGCTCCATCGGGTCAATTGTACTTCACAATTTTGTGAATAATACACACCTACACACCTAAAAGATCAGGCGAATCTGATTCGGCACAGAGTAAGAGCAAACCTCACAAGAATACAGAAATGGAGTTTCATCTTATATAACATGCTGTCCAACCCAAAACAAAGTACACAATCCTCACTCGCCCACAGCATTGACGTGTTGCTCTGACAGGCTATGACCAGTACCTGGGGAGGGGCTTCCATGGGAGTATCAGGCGGGGCGGTGACTACACTGATGATTGGCACCACCGTGGCCAAGGGCTGAGGCACAGGTGTGGGCACAGGAGGAGGAGCAGGAGGAGGAGGGGAAACAATAGTAGGCACCACCCCAACAGGGAGTGGCAGACGAGAGGCCACGGCCGCTGTCGGCATGGTAACAGTGAGAGATGGCGACGAAGAGGGCAAGGTCGCCGAGGAAATGGTAGACTGAGTTACACTGGGCTGAGAAGAGGATGGAGGACCAGAAGGAAGAAGAAGGGAGAAAGAAGAACGTGGATAAGGCAGAGGAAGGGAGGGAGGAAAAGGGAGGGAGCAACGTCAAAGGGAGGAGGAGGAAGTAGACAAACCCGGCAGTGATCACGTGTTAACGCCAATCTCCTTCATAATGGATCAGTGAGCTAAAGCTTCCCTTTGGTTTAACTGCTGCACCTTAAAGACTTCACACCAAAATGAAAATAAACCAATTAACTTAAAGAGGACATACTATGCTCATGTTCAGGTTCATATCAGTGTTTAGTGTCTCTCCTGACATGTCTCCATGCTTTCATGTTCAAAAAGCTCTTTATCTCTCTCATACTGCCTGTGCTGCAGCACCTCTTTTCACCCTGTGTCTGAAACCAGAGCCCAGTCTGCTCTGATTGGTTACTGTAGCTCTGTTGTGATTGGAAAACAGCTTAGAGCTGTCCCGCCCCTTAGCCAATTTGTTGGAGCGCTAGCCAATAGCATTGTGAGTGTTACATAGTGATGTCACTGTGTTATTGAAGTGAACAAAGTAGTCCAATGGAGGCATTTTAGGCAGGGGGGGGGGGTGTGTGTATGTGTAACACACTACAGGAAAGGTAAACCCCTCCCAAAAGGAATAATAGGGCCTCTTTAAGAGTATTTCTTGACCTTAATGATAAACCGTGTAAAAACAAAGAGCCATCTTTAGTTCACTGACCCGTCACTGACCCTCAAACAACAAAGACAACTCGAACACTGAGCAAGACCATTAGTGACAACAGGCTCTGTGACAGGACGATTGTGTAAAACACACGTGACTGTGAGACCATGCAGCGACACACAACTGAGATCTGTACACAGTGCACAGTGCTGCAGGTTTGTTTCACAATGTAAACACTCCTAATGAAACATTCAAATGGAGACACATGACTAGAAACACACATACAAATGTTTTCAAACACTATGAGTATAAAAGTGCATTTATTCTGTGGCAATTCTAAATTGAGTTTACAGCTATTGTGTGTCCTGTAGGTCAAATCCTTTTCTGGCAATACAATATACAGTACTTATAAAAATGCCCAACTGGATACAGGCCTGGATAATGACACAACACACCTTTCATCATTCTTCACTTCCAACTGTAGCCAAATGTCCTTTTACTCTTTACCACTTCTGATCCAGGAAATATTAGCACAACTCAATTGGTAAAAAGGTGCTAATGTGTTTGAGCTCCATGCTTTTGATCAGATAGTAAGTAAAAGCATCTGGGGTGAGCTACCAACGATAGACATCAAACACAGACAGATCTATATCCCAAAGCACAACAAGAGGGATGTCCAACAGATTCACTGAGCAAATCACACATATACACACTCACTGAAAACAATAAAAACATTGCCATATCAAATGTTACCTGAACCAGAACTAGCTGAGCAGCTTGGTACAGAAGATAAAGATGCTCTATACTCGGAGACGGACTGACGTCAAGAAACTAAACGCACACAAACACATACATCAAACATTAAAGCACACACAAATTGTGTATAGAAAGATAAGGAAGCATGTGTAAACACACATACAAACAAACCCGGTGATAAGTGCAGGCAGCATGCCAATGAGCCAGCAAGTGGGAAAAGTAAAAAAAGAAACATGAGCGGACAAAAAGAAGTTTACAGAAAAGCAGTTCACGACAAGCAAAACATGCAGTAATAGCCAAGAATGGCATTGATTATGAAGTGTGATTAAATACTTGAATACTGTGTGTCCATGTTGGTCCCTGGCTGACTGTGTTTTTACAGAAATGCATATACAGGAGAGTGTGTGGGAAAGCAACACTATCAGAGAGTCGTTTGGAACCTAAACTAACCCTCAGGGTTCTACATGATGACAATAAAAAGAGTCAGTGTTTATTAAATTGGCTTTGACTCAGACTTTGGTGCGTGTATAAAAGGCGGTAGGTGTGTATGTCGGTAAAGATGATCTTGAGTTAAATCCTGCTATTGTATGCAGAAAGACCAGCAGCAACTTGTTTGCATTAGGAATGTGTTTATGAGGTAATCTCGTAAATGTATTTTTAATTAGCGGTGCTACTTTACGTACCTGTGAAGATGTGTAAGGCAGAGATGTGTGCGAGGGGCTCTGAACTGATGTGATACTGTGACTGGATGAAACGACCTGGAGAGAGGAAGAAAAGAGAGACAGTGAGGGGAAATGACTAAATACATAAAGATTACACCAATATCCTTTTTAGGTTTCAGACTTTTTTTTAGGTACTTCATCTCCAGTCCTGTCCTGCTTCTAATAACCAGGATAAACTCAGATGATCCCAGGTATAAGACACTAAAAAGAGAATTAATGTAGAATTAATGTTACTTAATTCAATGAATTGTTCATTTCCTGAAAGGCTGCTGAACAATATTAAAATAAATAATATTTAGTGCAACGTTGTATAAATGCCATAACAAGTTTGTTATACAACCACAAACATGTTGAATTTAATTATGTGTGAAAGGTTGTTTTGCTAGTTCTAATGAGGAAACCTGTTTTTCTGACAAAAAACATTTGATGTCAGATTAATGTCCAATTTCATGCTCAATCAATTCAGTTTAAAGCTGCAATTAGTTCATGCCAGTGGTTTGTGCTGGGGGCAAACACAGCTCTGTGCTGTGACTGCAAGCAGCAGCCAGCTCTGTGGGGGGGTTCCCTCGAGGGAAAGGCAACAACTTCAAAGACAAAGCCCAGTTATTGCTGGATAAGCACAAAATAGGGTGGGGTCATTATCTTTATGAGGATGTGGTATTAAAAGTGTGATCAAAGTAATGAAATGAGATAAGAGAACACACTTTTAGATCAATGTAAAAAGTTACTTTCTGGGTTGTTTTACTACAGATCTTACCTGTTGGGGGGTCCCAGGAGGAGCTGGCTGTGTGTTGGCAGGAACCAGAGGGGGTGGTCCTGCAGTGGATTGTGGGATGGGGGACTGAACCTGCTGCTGAGAAACAGAATTGCAGAAAGACGAACAGAGAGGAGGAGGTGTTGTGGGAGAGGGAATCAAGAGAGATCGGCAACAAGACAAAAGAGAAACAAGAACAAAATCAGGAAATGTTTGCAGCTCATACTCATAAACCGTACATGAGTGCAAACACAAGGTGCTTCTGCTGTTCTACAGTGATCCGTTTGGAGTCTACATTTCCCTCTTGTGTATGCACATATGCACACAGACAACATCTATACGGCTACAGATATAAGCACACCAATACCGACTGTATGCATAAACAAATACACACAGTTTGTAGTGTAGCATGTACAACAGTACAGGCACAATACTGGGGTTAGGCAGGGTGTAAGTACAGGGATTTCTCACATGCAGGTCAAACCCTTAGTGATTGGTAGTGATAATAAGTCAAAGAAAGTGGAAGCTAGAAAAATGACACCAAACAACCCACTGCTGTTTGCCCTAAAACACCTTACACAGATGCCATATTGGATCTATTTCCACGTCAAATATACTAAGATCTTCATTTCGAGATTTCTTCATGACATTTTATAAGCAGCCCTAAAAGAAAGTCTGATTGGTTTGTAATGTTGCCGTTTTTAAACGATTGCCTGGTAACGTACATTTGGGGATTATTGATTTTCCTGGTGCATTCCTAGTGACCGTGTGAACACCACAGGACAGAATCATACAGAGATATTCTGTGACTGAACCCGTAGGAGGCTGTTGCAGTTTGTACTCGTCACAAAGCACAAGTACGTGGCATCAGACACACTGCTACCTGCCTTTTTAACATCAACACGTAAAGACAATAAAGAATTTCACAAAAGATATCTAATAAATATATAGAAAGATAGAAAACCTAAATTCAACGACATGAAATAAGACAGATTGGAGAAAATAGAAGAGTGATCATAAGTGTTTTAAAGAGACCATGGAAAAGTGATGCTGATAATATCAGCTCTCTAAAGGTTTCATGAATGTGAACTGTGACTTTTGAACCTTGGGTAGAAAGTTGATTACCAGAAAAGGACAACATAAAATGCAAAAATAAAGAAACAATTACAACAGAAAACAGAAAGAATATAGAATAAACAAATCAAATGTTTATCTGCATGGTTACATTGCTAGGTTTGTCTAAGCCCCCTTGGTTTTGTTGTATGTTTCTGTGTGTTTGTCCATACAAATCAGCAAAGTCTCGTAGCTTTATCATTACTTTCAGGATTTTCTTGGATTCGTAACATGTCATTCCCCATGTAGGTGTCTAGAATTATATAAAGTTACATTTGAAAGTGTTATTATATATAATAATCACCATTGATGTTGGACTTTGGATTTGTATGAGCAAAAAAATGAAGTATATCGTAAATACAGTATACTCCCACAAACACACATTTTCTCATATACATTTAAATATGAACATACAGACAAAATATTACTTACTGACATTGACAAATAAAAAAATACACACAGAAAGGAGGGAGCTTTGACCGCTTTGAAAAGCTTGCACACCAGAGTTGGTCTCAAAGACTACCTTCTGAATGCTTTCTAAATCATTTTGATTCCACTCATGATGCTGAGTCCTATGTTGGGTTTGAAATCGAGTGTTTCTGGTTGGTTGGGCTCTGGGTTGTGCCCTCTTCTTTAAAGTTTTATGAAAGCTCTGCTCATGACTAGCATTTTTCTATAACGTATGCTTCTTGAGGCAGAACACGCAATAATGTGAGACATTTGGAAGGCAGACCATGAGACCCTCTCTCTGCAGTGTTCATATGACTTGAAGGGATAAAATCACAAACAAAGACTACTACTGTACATCATCGGGGGCTCCTGGGTTGGTAGGGTAAAAAAAACAACAGGGATTGGTATAAAAGCCTCTAGGTCATACCACTATTATAAATAATTCAGCTGCTTTTCATAGAAGGATTCACTTTACTCTGATGTAGGATACCATTGTCTATCTCTCTACTTGGTTTTATACCATACACAATGGCAAATGACCCAATGGGCACACTAGCATGACATATTTGGTCCATGGCAATATTTGTCATTCTCCGTTTTTGTAACAATGTCTTCTTGCAGACAAACAATAAAAAAAGAGCACAGAATGTTACAATAAGGCAATTATAATATATGGTGGTTGTGAATCCTTGCTAGAAAAGGAACGTATGTAATAGTAATTGACCCAGAGTCTTAGGGGTATTTTAGGTCTGAACGTAGTACCAGAGTGGGGTTAGCGGCCTGCATGGCCAGCAATGACTCATGGTATGTCATATCGGGTTGGGCTGGTATCACCCCTCCATGCCGAGCCCAGGCACTCTGGATCAGAGACTCCAGCTGGGTGGATGGTGCTCCCCCAAGCTCAGTGGATGGGGTGGCAGGGAGAAAGCTCTGCATGGAGGGTGGGTGTCCGTGGGGATCTACAGCGAACAGTCCTCCGGGCGCATCGTAGAACACAGCGGAGGACGAGTGAGGGATGGACTGAGCAGCGGAGGAGTCGAAGGGAGGGAGCAGAGGAGGGGGAGGAGGGGACTGGAACTCTCCGGCGTCAGAGGAGGCAAACGAGTCACTAGAAGGATCTGGGCTTCTGTCTTTTCCGGCTATCCCTATGTGGTGAAGGAGGAGACTTCCTGGAGGTAAGGGGAGCTCGGGGCTGAGGTACGTGTACAGCTCCTCTTTCACTGGCTGCAGTCGGCTGTACGTGCCTGAACCTCCGGACCCAGTCCCAGTGTCCTTCCAGAGGGAGGTCCATGGAGCTCCTGCGGGCCCGGTACAGTCTGGACGCCAGGAGGCTTGGGTCTCCAGCAGCAGCTGCGGCCGCTGCGGCTAAATGGAACTCAAAAACACTCCCAGTTGATGGCAAGGCTTCGGCCATCACTGCAGGTGCGGACATGGGGAAAGCAGAAGAGGAGGGGTGCTGTGGTGGAGGGTAGCATCCATCAGATGATGATGTAGAGCCACCGGTGGGCCCACTCATGGGGGGTAAAGGTGGAGGGATTGGACTGTGTGTGCTCATTCTTTGCATGAGATGTGTGTGCAAGAAGCCCGGCTGAGGGGGAGGAACCGGTTCAAACCCCATGCTAGCAGCGGCGGCTGCTGCTTGCATCTGCTGATGGAAACCCAAGTGGCCTAGTTGGTGTGAAGTCATTGGATAACCTCCATATGCCATGGCTTCATAATGGTCCAATAAGGCAGCTTGATTCAGACTCAGTCTCCTCACTGCTTCCTCGTGCTCTGCTCTCATGTCTTTGTAGACGTACAAGCTCGGGTCAGATTGTCCTTGGAGATGCAGCGGCTCTCCAACACCAAGTCTTTGAGCAGCTGCTGCAAAACTGGGATTGACCATAAAGAGAGGAGGGGTCTCAACGCCCTCCATCCCAGCAAAAGGATGCAGGCTACTCCCATAGCGAGGGTAGGCAGGCTGGAAGTGCCGGGTGTGTGCCTCCAGAATGGACGTGCTCTTGCGTCTCTGGGTGTTGTAGGCCTTAGGAGGCCCAGTGGGGGGAGGAGAGAAAGATATGGGCCGCTCAGGGATGGAGGGGAAGAAAATAGTAGGGGGGTCTGGGAGGGTTTGGAGGGGGATGCTCCCTCCTGTGCTTCCTCCTCCGCTGTAGGGGTGCGGCATTGAATGCTGCTGCGACAATGAGATACAATGGATTTAAGGATGAGCATGAGAGAGAACCACAGCAAAGGCCCACATGAAATGGAGAAAACAGTGTATTAAAGTGCATCATTTCAAAGCAATACCAAGAGAAAAAAAAGAAATGAATTATCTTTCCAGATTAGAAACAAAATGACGTGCTTAAGATAGATCAGAACATATCTAACAGATGTAAAAAAGAAGTGATGAGATGAAATGGTAGGACACAGAGACAAGACAGTAGAAGTGGGAGACACTGCTATAGCTCACAGGTAGAGGTAGATTGTAGTGAGGTGGTATCAAGAGAAGAAAGGCCAAATGTTTGCTCCATAATATCCTGAAGCATCTGCACTCACAAAAACGGTCATTTATTTCAGAAATGATCACTGTCAAATGTTAATCTTCTGACTAAGTAGTTGCAACCTAACTATCTAGTCAGCCGAGGTTTTAAGCATGATGTCTTGACTATTCAAATGAAACAAATAAAAAATGAGCCACAACATTATATTCTAACTAAAATTGGAGCCAATAGAGCCACCTAAGTCATTCTTGATTATTAATTTACATTTCGGATATAGCAACTTGCAGAACGCTAACATGCTGTACTGTAAAATGTCTGCTTTTATTATTAGGGTTGTCAAATGGGCAGTTTTCCTGATGCAGATGCAAAAGATATTAGGAATTTGTATCATAGAGCAAAGGTAAAGGTATAGCCAGTCTATCTGATTTTAATATGAACACATGGTGGTCCAACAGAGGGAGAAAGAGAGTTAAAGAGAGGTGGATGGGTAGGATGTCAGACTCACAGCCGTGCCTGAAAATAAACTAAGTTTGAACCAACACAGGTCCCTGTTAGCTAATCAAACTATAGGAGCCACCTAAAATGACTCAAATAAAAAATATGATGTAATCGCAGATTTTTGTTTACTGAGTTGCACTTTTTGCATGAAATATATATACCAATATATATTACATATGTGTACATCAATATTCAGTAAAGCAGGCTTGGTTGGTAGAAGAGGTAATAAACCAGTTTACTTTGAACACACTTCTAAATCCTTTCATTTCAATTATTCCCAAATATTTCCTTTTTCTAATTCCATCTGGTTGTTTCCATTTGGCTAGTCGTTCAAAGCTGTTCAAAAAATGGGTACTGATAGAAAGAGTAATAAGAGCTGATCATTATCAATTATTCCATATAAAGTGGCACCTGGCCCTTTTATCTACTTTCAGACACCATTGTGGCCTGTGTCCCTCATCTCTCTCTCTCTCTCTCTCTCTCTCTCTCTTCTCCCCCTGTGGTTGTCACCACCACTGTGGCCCCTCAGGACGTGAGACTGTGAACCTACAGGCGTGGAGAACAGGGCGGGCAGGCTGGCCCTCCGCTGCATGGTGCTGGGCAGAGGGGAGGCAGAGTGGAGGGGCAGGACCGTCTCCAGGGCCTTGGAGAGGCGCCCGGCGAATGTGTCCCTCTCAGCCGCGAGAGGCATGCAGGGGGGGGTGGTGTAGGAGGATGAGGAGTACAGGTCGGGAGGAGGGGTGGAGGGCTGCTGTGGATGAGCGGCCAGGGGTGAAGGAGCATGGGAAAAGGAGTATGAGGAGGGGGGGACGCAAAAAGACATGCTACGACTTCGACGAGGGCGAGACGCAGGCTGGAGGCCAGGGAGAGGGGAGCGGGACCAACATGAAAAACAAAGACATTAAATTATAACACACAAAAAACTAACTAAACATAGATCAAATACAACACACCCAAAGGACACAAGTTTGAAAAGTGAAGAATACACAAATAAAATCAATAAAGTGATGAAAGGTCATCGAGTAAATAATGATACTAAATCACGGTAATACATTTCAATACCTGATATATTTGAACGTAATACATAAACGTGTACATAAAAGTCATTCATAAAAATGGGGAAAATGAAAGAGAAAAACTGTAGAGGGAAGATTGTTATCAGTGCAACCATTTAAGATAGTATCACAATACAAATGGCACAATTACACACGGAAATATAATTGTAAACATATGCGGTAAAGAAAACTTAAACAGACTGATGACCAAAAAAACAAAAGGAACAAATATTTGAAACGGAATAAAAAACAAATGAACACAATGTTACATAGAAGGAAACAATGGTTATTCAACATATTCAATTAAGTCGTTCTCTAATGTTATAAACCAGTCTGTCATTAACTCGGGTGGTGACCCTGAAATAAACTTTAATGAGGAAATAGGTTTATTGGGAAAAGTCCTAAAAATAAACCCAAACCATCATTTCATTATTGAATTAACCAGCATGCAAACTGAACGATCATCCAGTTAAATAATATTGGTCATTGTAGGTGATGGTACATTTGAAATTGGTAGCCAAAAGGAAATGAAAAGTATTATATTATTAAATAAGAAATGCAGAACCTCCCTTCCTAAGTACTTAGAAAAAATAATGTAATATCAATAAACAACAATTAAATATAATAAATGATATCTGCATTACAAAAGTATGCTATATCTAAGGTCAATTATCTCTTTGGGAAAATCCTAAAATACAGTCAGAATCCAGAAGATGTGCAAGAATACTAGTGCATATTTCTACTCACAAACACTGCACACTCACTCAAACAAAATGCAGTGCTCACTTCAAACGTTCATGTTCAGCACCTGTGAGTAAAGCCCCGCCCACAGACAGGCTAAGCATGACGTCATACATGCAGGTGAAAATGTAAAGTCCAATGTGGAGGTCATCAGCACTCACCATTTGCTGCTGCAGCGGCTGGGCGTAGCCCGGGTGCTGCTGTGGGTTGGCTGAGGGGGTGGAGGGGTAGGGGGTTTGGGGCTGGGAGGGGGGGTGGGTGGAGGTGGGACAGCTGTATGACATGGTCAGCTGAGCCAGGTTGGGGGTGTCAGAGGAGAAAACTGAGGAGCCCTGTCCACTGTCCAGACCCCCTTCAGCTGAGAGAGAGAGAGAGAGAGAGAGAGAGAGAGAGAGAGAGAGAGAGAGAGAGAGAGAGAGAGAGAGAGAGAGAGAGAGAGAGAGAGAGTCAACATTTGTGCACAATGTGATGATACCATACTTTATGATCTGGGCTCTATCTGATATTTTGAATCTCTCTATTAGTCTTACATGCGTGCAAGATAGCGGTCTGCTGATATTGAAGCTGCTGATGCTCCACGTCTGTCTCCTCCGCTTCTACCTGCAAACACAACAACACAATCTGGCGTCAAACAAGAATAAATAAAACAGAAAAGCACAATTTCTAGGTGCTCCCACTGGACACAAGTCCAACAGTCTGTTCCAACTACCAATCAATTAATCAAGGTACAAATATAACTGACTGACAAGCTTCTTAACATTAGACAATGCCAACTGTTCAACTCACCTGTGTGTGGGAAAGTTTGAGTGTCTCTTGTTGCTGCTGCTGCTGCTGCTGCTGTTGTTGTTGCTGTTGTTGCTGTTGTTGTTGTTGTTGTAGCTGTTGTTGCTGAAGCTGTTGTTGCTGCTGAAGTTGTTGTTGTTGTTGCTGCTGCTGCTGCTGCTGCTGCTGATGAAGCTGTTGTTGTTGTTGTTGCTCAGTCTCCAGTCTTCTCTTCTCCTGCTCCTCTCGTACCAGCTGCCTCTGCTCTCTCTTGCGGCGGATCAGAGACACGCGGTCCTTGATGGCCTTGGCCATGGTCTTATGATCCCCCTCAGCAACGTAGCCAGACTCAACCTGGGCCAAATATACTCCGTTTAACAATAACCCTTCACTTTGCCATGTAGTTCTTTCCATCCAACATCCTTCCCTTCTGTCTATCCCCTCTTCCCTTAACCCATCACTTCCTCCCACCATGAGTCAATTTCTTCAGTTCCTGCCCTGCATTGTACGTACCATTTCCTGCGCCACATCTTCAGGGACGTCCTTGATCAGGTCAAAGGAGAACTCGATGGCTTCGTTGTCTTTGTATTTGCCTGCAAACAAGTTGACACATTGCTAGTCAGGAAGCTGCCCCTGTTCTCCTAAAGTAAATTCAAATCTATGATATTAATAATTGCATCATAGGCTAAGTGTTTTCATTCTTCAACAGTTGAATTGTGCTTTTTCAGTAGCTTAGAAATGCTGCTAGGGTATATATTCCATATGTGGGTCTGAGACTGTATAATGAATGCTAAGAAAAATTCAAATTTAAATAATATCCTAATTAAATGGCAAAACACAATTATTCTTGCCTTTGAGCTTCTTCACGTCTTCTATCCTGAGCCAGAGTTTGATGGCAATCATTTCCCCATCATCCTCTTCTGCCAGTTCAACCCGGACCCCCGTGTCCTCCTGGAAGAACGCATGGTTCAGCAAGATCTTTATAGCATATCTAGAGGAACAAGAGAAATAAATAGAAATTCAAGAGAGAATGTAATGTTGTTGCTACTTGAAAGACATTTTTTCAAGACCAGTGGCCTGTACTACGAAGCAGGATTTTCGGTTAGCGAGGTAACTTCAGGGTTAACTCTGGGTTTCCGGTCCTACGACGCTGGTTCACTTCTTACCGGTAATGTAGATCTCCATGGTAACTTATGCTAAACACCTAACCTGCTCCGGAGCATGTGTGTGAGTGTGTGTTTGTGTCTCACCTCTCATCCTTGTTTGTTCTGATGCAGCCCTCTATAATTTCCTTCACCTCAGGAATGGCTACCTTGTCAAAGCTGCCTGGTTTTACTCCCTGCACAAACAAAAAGAAAGACCAGTGAAGTCAAGAAAACGAAATACCAAAAGTAGACCCGAATTCGGACACACACACAGTATACATTTGGCACTAAGAAAGGGCACATTTATTGGATAATAGCAAGTTACTAAGAACACAGAACTTCTGTCAGACCTTTCAGTACAACATTCAGAAGCTCAACACTAAACTGAAGTTGAGCTACAGCAGGAGGCATCGTAATGAACTATCCATTCATTCAAACACTAGAGGAACAACATAAAGAAAGAAGCAAAGTCTAGCATGAAGGGAGCTGAGGTCAATCTTGGAAATATAAAAAAGCTGGCAATTGAAAATGACTTGCTCCAAAAGAAAAGTATGAGAATCAGTACCTCTGTGGATGATACAGTGGATAAAATGTCAACACACTCTCCGGTCAATCGTGTAATCAATTCAATACCTTTGCTGGTTCTTTGTAAAAAAGGTTGCAGACTAAGGCCCATGTGAAATGCATTTAATAAAACAGATTAAATGTACACCGATACGCCTTTTGAAAAACTAAATCCGAAGCACTTTTTAAAAGTTTTAAAGACAGAAAGAACACAAGAAAGCCATATAAAAAGGTATGCTACTTACCTAGAAAGCACTGGGTTCAATAAACTAGGGGAGACTGTTTATGTCAGGAAATAACAACCTACTTCTGCTCTTGTCCACAAGCTCTGTCCTCCCTTTCTTTACTTTCTCTCAGTTTCTCTCCAGCAACCGCCCCAGTTCATTATTACACAACCCCCCCACCCCTCTGACTCCCACATTTAATTCCAGGGCCAAACAAAGTTAGGAGAGATGGAGGAAGTAATGGTATTAAGTCCGATAGATGGGAGGAGGAAAAACAGAGAGAGAAGAAGAAGAAGAAGAAGAAGAAGAAGAAGAAGAAGAAGAAGAAAGAAGAA